>NC_025997.2:35233545-35236045 GCF_000442705.2 Elaeis guineensis
TAGTGAAAAAGAGAACAAGATCAATCTAAATGCATCATCAGTAAAATTTTAGATCTTCACTGTGGAATAAATTTCTAAGAACTCATCTAGATACTTGTAAGGATCTTCATTGGTGTTCCCATAGAAAGATAAGAGCATCTGGATTATAGTCGACTTGATCTTATAATGGTCTGCAGAAATATCAGATAAGTGAATACAAGTCGATGGATTATAGGTGGAAGAAATAAAAGTATTCTTTCATCGTCTGTGGTTCTTCAGAAGTTTCTACATTGATTCTCAGATTTAACGTGGATCAGCCATTCAATTTTAGGATTGATTCAATAGATCAGAAAAAAGAGATATCCTATTGTGCATGTACCAGTGCAAATCGTAATGTGTGTGGTTCAAATTTTTTTTGAAAGGAAGAGGAAGAGGAAGAAGAAGAAAACAGAAAGAAAGAGAGAAGTTCTAGAGATGAGAACCCTAAGAGAGTCTTAGACCTAGTGACGATAGATGAGAAGAATTAGTTATGGTTAGATGTTAATTGCAATCAAGTTAGCACAAAGTGGACTCCCTATCCTAAGATTATCCTAAATCTAGATAGCTCTTAACCATTCTAAGTGCACCGTCAAGCACTCCAAGTACGAACCTAACCAACCAACTGGTCAGATAAGTATAAGGTTGGTGGAGGTCTTCTCGTTACTTTCCTGAGATACCAATGAAGTTGGCCAGATCAACGAATGGAATCAATTAAATAACCACCTTCTTTTAGGACATTATCTTGAACCACTTTTTGAGACATCAATTGATCAACTAGGCCCGATCTGGTTCAACTTTCAGAGTCGTTTGTCCTATCGAGCTTGAGTTTCTTAGGGGCTAATGTTTAGTTAATTTTAATTTAGAGGTTTGGATTAATGAAGGATGCTGATTGGTTATTTTTGAGCTAAAGGAGGGTGATAAAATCTCTACCTTATTTTGTTAATGGGTGTTGCCTATAAGTTGATTTGAAATGAATATGTATAACCAACTTCAAACAAGAGGTTCTATGCAACTAAATTAGATGCACGAAACTAATTAAATTTGAGAGGCTTACTTTATCTCCAACAATCATCAAAAAGTAAATCTAAATGATAGATGCTCCAAGCAATTAAAGTTTTTACTCTTATCATGAAGTTTTTATTAGGTTTAAGTGGGTTATTTTTAAGTTAATTTGAAAAGAAACAACTAATGCTAAAAAAGAAAGAAATCCAGAGTTAGGATTTATCTCATCAAGCAAAATTGGAAGCTTTCTTTCTCCCTTCTTTTTTTTCTGTAAGAAAAATAAAAAAATAGTAAGCTGTATTCATAAGAAATCAAAAAAATCAAAAATTTTAACATTTGTGCCTTCTCCAACAACGGTGCTAAAAAGTTGATATTGCATGATATTGTTGTTAGGATACTGTGATTATCAGTTTAAATCTGACTTCTTAAAAAAAGATATGTGAAAGTAATGAGTCGAGTCGATTTCACAGAGAAGACAGTGCTGTTTTGAAAATTTTGATTTATAAAAGAAAAGAAAGACTCAAAAAATAATTAAAATTAAAAAATAAAAATTAAAGAGTGTAAAAAAAAAAATTAGTATTAAGATCTACTATCTAGATCTTAGCTTATACTTATAATAAAAATCAAGAACAGTAATTTAAAGTGCATAAAAATAATTTTTGCATTAATTAAAAGTAGAATTCAATTACAAAAAATTTAAAATATAAATAAAAAAATAAAAAAAACTGTAACAAAAATTTGAAGTAGATTGGTGTAGTCACATCGGAAAGATAGTTGATGAACTCTTCTTCTTTCAAACTCCTTAAAACATACTGGGCTTCCTCTTCTTCTTTCTCTTTGGATCTGATCTTCGAGATGGTGAAGGCATGCAAATGGTGTAGGAACAATGTTCTCTTCTAAGCACTTCTTTCTTAGAAGTCAATCCAAAATCCAAAGCTATGCCACTCTCCTTTCTCTATGCCTCTCCCTCTCTTGGATGATTTTTCTCTTGTGTGTCCAGGATCCTTTTTATAGCTATCCTAGCCCCTAATTTTTGGTCGTATCAAATCTCTTGGTTACTCATTGGAATAGGATGCCTTACACCTCTCAAATTCACATCCAAAGCGTGTCCCAAGCGAAAAATAATTCTTGGCCATTGGATTGAGATCAAATGCCTCAAATCTCACCTCATCAATGCTTTCATTGATCGGGAATCAATACTGACCATTGGATCATGCTTGTCCTTCATTCTGAGCCATCAGATGGTGCAAAAAAAAACAACTTCAGACTTCATTCTTCAGTCAACAACAATCCTAGCCACTTGATTGTGCCCCTAGATCGCTTCCAACTATTAAATCATGCTTAATCCGTGGGCCACCACCAAAGTATATGGTAAAGATCGCTACTGACCATCTGATGTGGTGTTTGATCAAGCGCCAGCTATTGATCAGTGCAAAACTCCTCCTGTACTGCATGTAGATCAGTCGACCTACTTTGTGGA
>NC_025997.2:35241045-35327094 GCF_000442705.2 Elaeis guineensis
TTATTCAGGAATCAAGCATAAAAAAAATTAAATAGAACTTGAAAGTATTTTAGTAATTATAGAGAATAGAAAATAAATACTTAAAATTATGTAAGAACACCTGTACTCTCCTACAGACTGCACCTTAGCCAAGCATGGATCAGACTGAATACATCTTCTAAAAGATTTAAAACTCTGTCACAACACCTCCTCTTCCTAAAGCGCTCTTCTTCTTCTCCACTCTCCTTATCTTTCAAATCCTAAAATAAAACCTAAAAAATAAAGAAAAATAGCTTCTGCAGCTGCCTACTGCCCCCCTCCCTTGTTGCCCACAGCCTCCCTTTAAATAGAGCTTCAAACCGCATCCGAAATGCATAAGAATAGCATGGAATCAGCATCCAAGTCGTGCGGAGCACCACATCCCTTCGATCAGGATCAAAGGGTTGGAAATCAGCTTCATCATACATCAAATCAGGTCGAAATCACTGCTAACCATCCAATCGAGCTATTAGGGAGTTTTGGGCCATCGGATCCCATGAAGAATCAAGTTTGGAGAGGTTTGGATCAGCCCGGCATCAACTCCTAGCCATTGGATCATGCAAAGAAGGCCTAGCAAGCATTTGATCATGCTAAAAGGGCAGGCCACCACTGCTTGACATGGGAGCGCACTTTTCTGGCCATCTAATCTCATGCTCCATGCTGCCTTAGCCGTAGGATGGTGCATAAGCACCTCTTCTACTATGCACCATGTGTGGACTGTGCTAAAGGTTTTGTGGACCACAATAGACCAATTGAGCTTTCAGTAGGATTTAACCCTCTTTTGGGTCCCTTTTGAGCTCTATTTTAGGTCCAGTTTGATCTCTTTAGGCTTGCAAATTGGGTTCTTTGTGTTGGTGAGCATCTTTCCTGCAAAATATAAGAAGAAGCATTAATTCTTAACGAATAAAGATCAATTAGTATCTATTTTGATCCTTCTTTTGAGAAATTTATTATACTTATCAGTAGTATTGACACCAAGTGATGTTCATGTTCCCATGAAACTTGTGCTACAATTCGATGCATGATGTATTGGACAGAAATATGCTTTTAATCTTGCAATGATGTTACTAATACTTATTATTTGAATGTGATTTGTGATACAAAGAGCTATGAGTATGAAATCCAAAAAAGTGAAGCTGCTTCAAGTTCAAGAAGAGGCAAAGCACCTTGTGTTGGCCCAAAAAATATGGTCAATGGAACGTGCTACTTTAGCCACTATGCAAACATTATAGATACCTTTTTAGAGTTTATATCTAAGGAGCAAAAGGAATGGATGATTAGCATTCCATTTGGCAATATACTCCAGATTCCATATATCAAGCAAAGTAGGTTAATATTAGATGCAATGCTCTCCTTCTGGGATGATGAGGAGGAGGGCTTTCGGTTTGGTAAGTTACTGGTGCCTTTTGTGGGCACCAATTTTGCTCTCATCTATGGTCTACTTTGAGGGCACAGGTGATGAGGTCGAGCTGCATAAGGAGAGGAGGATTTACTCTAACCTCATTACCTACTTTTTTGGTTACTATAGAAAGGCAGTCAGGGATGCAGTGAGAAATCAATTGAAGTGTCCTGTTGGAAAGTCAAGATTATAAGATGTAGATTTCACAAAGCTATAGATTCTTTTATCTCCTTTTGTGACTATCCTCTTCTCAACCAGCCACCATTATATTTCTAAGGCATTATATTTATAGCTTGATAATTTGGACCACCTAGGATCATAAGGTTGGGGTCATGCAGTTTTTTTGTTCCTTCACCGATAGATTTTTGGCCTAGTTGAGAGTGTGCATAGAAGTAATATGACCAACAAAGGCTCTACTAGATATATGGACGGATGTACAATCTCTCCAGTGGTAATTGTTTGAGAGCTGTATTGAGTTTACATGTAATAGTTTCATTTACTTTTTGATGAGCATGAGCTGTTGAGCATGATAGCACTCATGCCAGCAGCCTTCTTGGAAGCCACCAACCACCATTCATGTCTCTCTATTTTTTGTGTTGAGGACCCAATTCCCTCGCAAGTTTGAAGGGATCACCAAAGTTATAAAGAGATTGTTGTAAATGTAAATATGATTGAGAGTTGTGTCCTATGAAATTGAAATAATGTGTACTTCACTGCTAGAAAAATCCATTCTTAATTTTGAAGCCATTACCGTTAGAATGCTAGATGAGATCTTTTAAAAAATTAGGAATGGATTTTTCTAGAAATTTTTCTTCTATAAGAACTAAGAGTTGATAAAAATTTATGCTATAGAAACTTTTCAAGATAAAAAGAAAGGAGAATATAACTAAATGACAAGAAAGGTTACGACATGAATGACATAATGAATTGGAGAAAATGTTTGAGGCATGAAGAAGTTAAACAAATGGGAAGAAATATTTTAGGCATGGAGGAGATAATCTAATGAAAAATTTAAGGTGTGAAAGTGTTGGGATTTCTAGGTCGAGGCATGCATGTATATTTCAATTTTTTTTTTCTAAACAAGATAACGAAATAAAAAATTAAAACTTTTTTTAATCTATATCATGCATGTGTAAAATATAAACCACAAGGATCTACTTCAGATGCTGAAATTGAACATATGCTGAAATTTAACATGTGATTGAATCACATACCTGTTTCATAATTTTTTTCTTCAAATCTATATCTGAAAGAAAAGAGGCTTTCTCTTAGCCATGCAAGTACCTGGCCTCTACAAGTATCCACTCAGTATCTGTTATAGCCCAAACCAAGCCCACTAAAGCCCATTAAACAAAAAAAAAAAAGAAAACAGAGCAGGAAGACTCCCGATCGGAGTCTTCCTCTTCTCCGATCAAGAATCGGAGTCCTAGGGCCATTGAAAGACCCTAGGACGAGCTCTATAAGAACCCTTCCCCTCTCCTCTATGGGTAGACCCTTCCGTCGCCGTCGATTGCCGGAGATTTTTCTCCGATTTTCCCGTTTGAAGCCGTGACTCCTCGACCCGTGTTCGCCGCGATTTCTCGCCGGTGGTGGTCACCGGAGGTTGTGGTAAGGTCTCCCTCCTCTCCCTCTCTTCTCTCCCTTCTTTCCCGTGCCTGTGTGCACGATGGCCGGCGACGGGTGTCGCCGGATTTAGTTGGAGAAAGAAACCCCCCAGTAAGCCGCCCTTTCCTCTGATTTTCCGGCGCCGACGGTCACGCCGACCGCCGGCCCTGGTCTCTCCGAACCCGGGAGAGTCGGCCGTTGCCGCCGGCCACCTCCGGCCATAAGATGGCCGTGATCGGCCGATCAAGGCACGGGGACCTCTAGGTCCCCTGTTTCGGCCCAATGAAAGCCCGGGAAGAAAAGAAGAAGAAGAAGAAGGAAAAGAAAAAGAAAAAGAAAAGAAAAAAAAAGAAAAAAAAAAGAAAAGAAAAAAAGAAAAGAAAAAGAAGAAAAAGAAAAGAAAAAGAAAAGAAAAAAAGAAAAGGAAAAAGAAAAAAAAAAAAAAAGAAAGAAAAAAATAAAATAATAATAATATAATAATAATAAATAGGATTTTCTCTTCTCTCTCTTCCATGAAGAAAAAGAAAAAAAAAAAAAAGAGAGAAAGAAAGAAAAGAAGAAAGAGAAAAATAAAATTAATTAATAAATAATGAGATAAATAATAAAATATGAGAAAGAGAGTTTCTCTCTCTTCCCTCTCTCTCTTCAGCATTGAATTAGTATTTTTCTCTCTCTAGAATTGGATTTTCTCTCTCTACTTTCTCTCTCTAGAATTCTCTCTCTAGATTATCTCTCCTAAGATTTCTAAAATTTTGAGAAGAATGATGATGAATTTAAATGATTCTCGTAATGGATTTTTGATCTATGATCGTCGGACGGTACACCGACATCCACTTTGATCAGATCAAGTATTTTTAGATTTTATTTCTCATGATCTTATTTAATTATCCACATGATAATTTTAACATGATTTGATATGATCAATCAGAATTTGTTGAATCATATTGTCTGAAGAATTCAAGATGGATTTTCTCTCTCTAGAATTTTCTCTCTCTAGAATTTTCTCTCTCTAAAATATTCTCTCTCTTGATTGATTCTCTCTCTAAAAAAGGTTAGTGAATGAAGAAATTTCTTTTAATAAGTCTGATCTGATTCTAATGAAGAACCTTGATCCATGATTGTCAGACAACGTACTGGCACCCACTCTAATCAGACCATGAATCTTTAGATTTGATCATCCATGATTTCCGATCTAGCCATAACTTGATTTGATCACATTGATTTCACCAATCGAGATATTGGACCCATCGTAATGTTGGATTGTGTCACCTGATCAATTCGAATTGTACCTCATGAATTCTCTCTCCTCTGATTTTCTCTCTCCACTTGATTTTATGAAATCGATGAAGAAACCTTGGTCCTATCACTTCGAATCCGATTTGATCTGATAGTCAAACTTTGGATCGTTTAGGTCCTAATTAGATTTTGATTAGATGAAATTAAATGATCGGACCCAATCTAAACCGTTGAAATATAGAATTCGTATTCTTTCTAATTATTCAAATTGATTCTGTATAGGATTATGGATGTTTGATCATGAGATATCGCGATATGATCTACGAACAGAATTTTTGAAAGAAAATTTATAGAATTTTATGGATTTATTGGAATGCGTTCGAGGTAAGTAATGTTTCACCTTTTCTAGATTCATCGACAAATTATAGTGTATTCTTCTGATATGATTTGTGAAACGATGCATGAATTGGATGAATGGTATTTTTGTTATGAAAATATCTTATTTGAAATATTATGATGAAGCATGATTGAATATATTGATTTCATGATGCATTATATTGATTGATTTCGATACTACATGATTATATGTTTTATTATCGAAATTAGAATATGAAACATGATTTATGAAGAATTATGATATAAGAAACAATAAGAATTGACAACCTGACTATGTTGAGGACCCCGCCAATGGGGGCATATACGTTGGCAATTGACTGTCCTGAGGATTTATGTCGCCAGTAAGACCAGCGACATGTCGCCAGATAGACCAGCGACAAAACCGCCAGTTAGACCAGCGGTTCCAAAGGACTTGGCTGCCAGATGATTCGCAGCCCACCGCAAGCAGATACGCGGTATTATGACCCTGCCACAGGGATAATGTGGTCATAGCTCATGGTTGACGAAAAGAAATTGAAGAACAAAAGAAATTGAAATCCCGAAAGAAACTTGAAATTTCGAAAAAGAAATGAATTTGGCATGAATTATATTGCATAATTGAAATTGATTTCGAATTGATGAACTTATATGCTTATTTTCTATAAATGATTATTTACTTATATGCCTGATGAAATCTGTTGAGAAGTGATCGTTGCTTACTGGGCTGTCTAGCTCATTACCTCTTATTTTACTGTTTTTACAGATGTTGAGGAATTAAGATGATACAAGATATGAATAGAAGAGTGATCAGAAGCAGAATCTTCGTACTTTTATTTTAGGTTGGAAGGCTTATTGAATTTGATGCAAAGCCTTTGAATTATTGTTGAATTTATTAAGATATTAAAGAAAAAATTTAGATCGTTATATTTTGGATTTAAATTATTGACTAATTATTCCGCTGTTGTTTTAGGATAGTATGATAAGATGCCTTGCATGCTTATGGGAAGAGTTTTCTATGAGTATGCGGCGGTTGTCCATGACCCTCGATTCACAATCTCGGGTCGGGGGCGTGACAATTAATATGGTATCAGAGCATAAGTGGATGAATTATGAAACATAGAATCAGATATAGAATGGGTGTAAGTGGATAGACACCAGGGACATTATAGTGTAGATCTTTGATGATTGTAGTTGGAGAAATATTTATAAATTTTGATTAAATATTGAGATTTTGTTTGAAAGGATCACAATAGATTATAACATATAGAATTTGAAATATGATGGATGATCTATTGATCATGATATGATTAGTTAGATCTTGATCGAAAGTAATCACAAAAGGATTGATATAAAATTGTATTGTGCATTATGGTTATTAAATTGATCGTTGATTATTCAAGTGAATCGTAAGTTCAAATTCGATGTGAGAATAATACTATGATATTACTTCTAGTTGAGAAGTTGACTATTATTAGCAAGATAAAGACTTGACGATAAAATGTTATTCCAGAATGGGCTAAGAAAGTTTTTTTTTTATGATGCTTGATTGGAATATTTATCGAAATTGAATTTGATATGTGGATTATATATAAAGTGGCATATTGGGATGAATGTATATTTGAGGATATTGCAAAGAAACCTATTTCTTATTGATGAAATCGATTATGAGGTTGTAGAATATTCATCATACTGGAAGCTTTAATCATCATCCTTAGATCTAAATAATGGATTTTATTATGTCTATTGGAGACTACATGATGTGTATGAAATTTTAATTTAAAGACTTCGTATCTAAGTTGATCAAGAGATTTTCTGATATTATTGTTGAGGTTGTTAATGAAAAATTGATATCTTCAGATTAAGATAAAAGATCTGATTTATATTTATCTCAGATTAAGAGATCCATGTGAATTTACAATTTAGAAAATTGGGATTTAGGAATTGATATGGAGTTCCTTTGCTTTTGTTAATGAGGTCCCTAATTGAATCTACTATTAAATGGAGATTTGATTTTTGAAGCTTGTATGATTGTTATGAAAGGATATTTGATAGATATTGAAGATCCCGATGATAGAAATTTTAGAAAAAAAAATAATGATTTGAAATCATATATATATTCAGATTATGTCCAAATTTGATGGAGCATCGAAGAATTTTCTCGTTGATTTGACTTATAAAGATTTTTTGGTTTGAAAATTATCGAATTGAATTGATATGAGAATTGAGATTTGATTCATATTGATTATAGTAAATCTATATGATGGTTTAAATATGATATTGACTCAAGGGTTAATCAAGATTATTGTACATCAGTAAAGATATGAATGAGAATCGAAAGTTAATTTTTGATTTCAATTGAAATTTGAAATTTTAGGATAAAGAAATAATTTGATCCAACTTTTTTTGGTGAACCTAAAAATTTTGATTGTTAGATCAGAGTGCGCAGCGGAAGCATGGTAATCTGAACTACTTTGAGTAAGTCAGGAATGTTGATTCTCTGAGTCAAAGAATTATAATAAATGATATAGTTTGATATAAAAAAAAAAAAAAAATTTTAGATATCCTAATGTGATTTTTAAAAGTAGTGCTTCCACCTACTATGCTACAAAAATAATTAGCATCCTAATTCTAGGATGAGTGGACCTTTGATTTTTGATTTTAGATTTAGAATATTTAGAGATAAATTTTCTCTATTCTAGAAATAAATTTTATAATTCTTTATTTATTAAGAAGAATTTGAGATTGTTTATCGAATGATGATTTTGATCTTAGATTAGTATACTCAAATAATTATCTCCAGGGTATAATGAAATTTGAAGTTAGAACTCTTTTGATTATTATTATTTCTCAGACTGAATGAAAAAGATTGAGGTTATCTATTGATATTGACGATTTTCTATAAAAGATAGAATGGAGTTATTTAATTGAATGAATCGATTAATTAAGAGTTGTTAATGTTTAGATAAAGAAAATTGATATACTTACTTAGAATAGAGACATTGATTTTGATTATAAGAAAAATATAGTTTTGATTTAGATCAATTTTTGAGTTATTGATTTTTATTATGGAATGACTTAATGATAAAATTTGCTTCAAGAATTAGAATATTTAAGAGTTTGAGGGTTTGAGTAAGAGAACTTCAATGACTAGAAAATAGTGATATTGATTTCAATCAACAATGGTGATATTGATCTTTATGAAATGACTTAATGATGAATGAAGTTCTTATGCAAGAATAGAGACATTGATCTTTTTCTATTCACAAGAGATAGATTTGATTTTAATTTGAGTCATGAGATATTGAATATTAATTTTTACAGGAAATGAGATCATAATTTTGAAATCTTGAAATATTGAAAATCTTTGAGATGTTGATCTTGATGAATAAGAAAATGAATAGTTCCGTATCAGATTGATATTAATGTATTGACTTTTTCCTTATGAAATGATTTAAGAATGAATTTGTATTAAGAATTAGAATTTTGAAATATTTGAGGATGAGATTCAAGTAAGAAACTATGAAGACTCAAGCAAAAATATCCCCAGCTCTTCGAGACTACAGGTATGAAAATTTCGAGGACGAAATTTCTTTTTAGGAGTGAAGAATGTTATAGCCCAAACCAAGCCCACTAAAGCCCATTAAAAAAAAAAAAAAAAAAAGAAAACAGAGCAGGAAGACTCCCGATCGGAGTCTTCCTCTTCTCCGATCAAGAATCGGAGTCCTAGGGCCATTGAAAGACCCTAGGACGAGCTCTATAAGAACCCTTCCCCTCTCCTCTATGGGTAGACCCTTCCGTCGTCATCGATTGCCGGAGATTTTTCTCCGATTTTCCCGTTTGAAGCCGTGACTCCTCGACCCGTGTTCGCCGTGATTTCTCGCCGGTGGTGGTCACTGGAGGTTGTGGTAAGGTCTCCCTCCTCTCCCTCTCTTCTCTCCCTTCTTTCCCGTGCCTGTGTGCACGATGGCCGGCGACGGGTGTCGCCGGATTTAGTTGGAGAAAGAAACCCCCCTGTAAGCCGCCTCTTTCCTCTGATTTTCCGGCGCCGACGGTCACGCCGACCGCCGGCCCTGGTCTCTCCGAACCCGGGAGAGTCGGCCGTTGCCGCCGGCCACCTCCGGCCATAAGATGGCCGTGATCGGCCGATCAAGGCACGGGGACCTCTAGGTCCCCTGTTTCGGCCCAATGAAAGCCGGGGAAGAAAAGAAGAAGAAGAAGAAGGAAAAGAAAAAGAAAAAGAAAAGAAAAAAAAAGAAAAGAAAAAAAGAAAAGAAAAAGAAGAAAAAGAAAAGAAAAAAAAGAAAAGGAAAAAGAAAAAGAAAAAAAAAAAAGAAAGAAGAAAAATAAAATAATAATAATATAATAATAATAAATAGGATTTTCTCTTCTCTCTCTTCCATGAAGAAAAAGAAAAAAAAAAAAAAGAGAGAAAGAAAGAAAAGAAGAAGAAAAATAAAATTAATTAATAAATAATGAGATAAATAATAAAATATGAGAAAGAGAGTTTCTCTCTCTTCCCTCTCTCTCTTCAGCTTGAATTAGTATTTTTCTCTCTCTAGAATTGGATTTTCTCTCTCTACTTTCTCTCTCTAGAATTCTCTCTCTAGATTATCTCTCCTAAGATTTTTAGAATTTTGAGAAGAATGATGATAAATTTAAATGATCCTCGTGATGAATTTTTGATCTGTGATCGTCGGATGGTACACCGACATCCACTTTGATCAGATCAGGTATTTTTAGATTTTATTTTTCATGATCTTATTGAATTATCCACATGATAATCTTAGCATGATTTGATCTGATCGATCGGATTTGTTGAATCATATTGTCTGAAGAATTCAAGATGAGTTTTCTCTCTCTAGAATTTTCTCTCTCTAGATTTTTCTCTCTCTAAAATATTCTCTCTCTTGATTGATTCTCTCTCTAAAAAAAAGGTTAGTGAATGAAGAAATTTCTTTTAATAAGTCTGATCTGATTCTAATGAAGAACCTTGATCCATGATTGTCAGACAACGTACTGGCACCCACTCTAATCAGACCATGAATCTTTAGATTTGATCATCCATGATTTCCGATCTAGCCATGACTTGATTTGATCACATTGATTTCACCAATCGAGATATTGGACCCATCGTAATGTTGGATTATGTCACTTGATCAATTCGAATTGTACCTCATGAATTCTCTCTCCTCTGATTTTCTCTCTCCACTTGATTTTATGAAATCGATGAAGAAACCTTGGTCCTATCACTTCGAATCCGATTTGATCTGATAGTCAAACTTTGGATCGTTTAGGTCCTAATTAGATTTTGATTAGATGAAATTAGATGATCGGACCCAATCTAAACCGTTGAAATATAGAATTCGTATTCTTTCTAATTATTCAAATTGATTCTGTATAGGATTGTGGATGTTTGATCATGGGATATCGTGATATGATCTACGAACAGAATTTTTGGAAGAAAATTTATAGAATTTTATGGATTTATTGGAATGCGTTCGAGGTAAGTAATGTTTCACCTTTTCTAGATTCATCGGCAAATTATAGTGTATTCTTCTAATATGATTTGTGAAACGATGCATGAATTGGATGAATGGTATTTTTGTTATGAAAATATCTTATTTGAAATGTTATGATGAAGCATGATTGAATATATTGATTTCATGATGCATTATATTGATTGATTTCGATACTACATGATTATATGTTTTATTATCGAAATTAGAATATGAAACATGATTTATGAAGAATTATGATATAAGAAACAATAAGAATTGACAACCTGACTATGTTGAGGACCCCGCCAACGGGGGCATATACGTTGGCAATTGACTGTCCTGAGGATTTGTGTCGCCAGTAAGACCAGCGACATGTCGCCAGATAGACCAGCGACAAAACTGCCAGTTAGACCAGCGGTTCCAAAGGACTTGGCTGCCAGATGATTCGCAGCCCACCGCAAGCAGATACGCGGTATTATGACCCTGCCACAGGGATAATGTGGTCATAGCTCATGGTTGACGAAAAGAAATCGAAGAACAAAAGAAATTGAAATCCCGAAAGAAACTTGAAATTTCGAAAAAGAAATGAATTTGACATGAATTATATTGCATAATTGAAATTGATTTCGAATTGATGAACTCTATATGCTTATTTTCTATAAATGATTATTTACTTATATGCCTGATGAAATCTGTTGAGAAGTGATCGTTGCTTACTGGGCTGTCTAGCTCATTACCTCTTATTTTACTGTTTTTACAGATGTTGAGGAATTAAGATGATACAAGATATGAATAGAAGAGTGATCAGAAGCAGAATCTTCGTACTTTTATTTTAGGTTGGAAGGCTTATTGAATTTGATGCAAAGCCTTTGAATTATTGTTGAATTTATTAAGATATTAAAGAAAAAATTTAGATCGTTATATTTTGGATTTAAATTATTGACTAATTATTCCGCTGTTGTTTTAGGATAGTATGATAAGATGCCTTGCATGCTTATGGGAAGAGTTTTCTATGAGTATGCGGCGGTTGCCATGACCCTCGATTCACAATCTCGGGTCGGGGGCGTGACATTCAAGGTTCTCATCGACACTCTTCATAGGCCTCTTCAGTCTTCCCGGCCTCCGCTGCATGAGCTGACCCTCCTAGCATTCAGTTGGGCTTGGTTCATCCATCTCCATTGGCAGATCTGCATGCTTGGCAGTTTTCTGAGGACTATTGCTTTGGAGGAGTTTTCTTTTGAGAATCTGATTTCTTCTGAGAAAAAGTTACCAAAGGTTCGCTAAGCCAAACACTTGCAAGAAGATTTAAAACTTAGGATATGATCATTATTTTGTTCTTTGTTAGCATTCTAAGTAATTACAAAGATATTAGCTTCACCCATAAAAAAGAATCGAGAATAGTTAGTCCAAATCAGATCGAGGCATTGATTCTTAATCAACAATTTCATGAAAGATTGATGGGTGAAAAGCATGATCGCCATCTAGATGCAAGAATGCCCACCTATGGAGATGTGACGAACCCACATATGAACTGCAGAATTTAAAATTGTCTGCATGGCCCTTACTCATATAGGGTCGACACATCTTAAAAATAAAATTTTTAAAAAAAGGAAGAATCATAAGGGGTTCTGACGTGGTGGTTTTTTAGTCCTAATCTGTGTGGAGCAAAGAGACCGTCGGAAATGAAAAATGAGATGGAGGCATAAAGGGGATGGGGAAGAAAGAAGAAAAGAGGATAAAAAAGAAAATGGTATCAGAGTCGATCAAGCCCATAGCTTGCATTGACTAGGGGATATTATAGTATGGGTTCGTTGGATGGACCACAGGCCTATCACAGTATTTATGAATGAATGTATGGATTTGGAGCCTTAGCTTGATAAGGATGCTAGGGCTTAAAAATAGAGGGAGTATATGAGGACCTATACAAGCGTGTATTTAGTCCCATATTGATTATTCATTAGAAAGATCTTGGGTACTTATATGGAGCCAAATAATTCAAATTATATCTTCTGACTAGCTATTTTGGATGAGGTCCTCGATCACTACTATTAGAATTTCAAGGGGTAATAAAACTTACATCAAGAAGAAGCCATCAATGCTGTCCAGGATCTCTCGAATTTACTATACTTGTAACCATAAGAGAATGGAGCTGGATGTGCTTCTTAATTTCCATGAGCAGCACCTTGATTTTTCAATCCCCACTCCAAATATTTCTAATGGGAAGAACCTCACAAGCTCTCGAATGAGTTAGGAACGAAGTCCGTAAGGGGTGTCTTTTATAATATGCCTCATCCATCAAAGGTAGTGTCTGAATTAGTTACAAAGACTGAAAAATAGACATTGTTTGTGATGGTTGTGTAGAGTTCAATTATATCACAATAACCATCAAATATATCTTTAACACTTCATCAGATGTTTATCTTTAATCAAAGTCCAAATCGATCTAAAATATATAAAACAAATCCCAATGCATATTTGTATGGGCCCAATCTGGATAGAGTTAATCAAATAAATTCTAATATTCTCCCATTTGGCCCAACATGACATAAGCATCTTCATTTAATTATTTAAAGTATTTCAAAAATCTTTAATAAAATTTTATCTAGATCTAATACTTAAAAACTAATGTGGTCACATTTAAAACTTAGTTCCTCCATAGGATATACACTATATACTTGATTATAAAATAATCATTGGTGTGAATCATGGTGGCAAATACATTACTAATCAAGATACGACCTTTCATGCATCACAACACTAATGTCACCTCATAATCAAGTTTTTTATATGAAATTTGACTTATGATTAGATGGAACTTTATGCCTATTTCTTGATCATTTTTATATCACATGGTAAATAGCCAATCAACATAAAATAAACTAAACTATATAATAAAATTCAATGTGATGATTTTATACATAGTGTCTAATATATGTCAATCATAAAATGAGCTAATAACACTTTTGTGATTCACATAACTTTTGAAAATTTTGAGAGTAAGTCCTTTAGTCAGTGGATCTACAATCATCAGCTCCATATCAATATGTTCCACAAATACTTTACTTTTCTTTATTCTTTCATGAAGAGCAAAGTATTTGATACCCATATGCTTGCAAGCACTTGTACTCTTCATATTGTATAAGAATCTTACTGCAAAATTATCATAGCATATCATTATCGGTCTATAACTTTAAGTTCTTTGATATATTTTGCAACCATATAGCTTATGAGGAAGTCTTATAACAGGCTACATACTCTACTTCTATATAGGATATAGAGAATAAAATCTTATTTTACACTCATCCATGATATAGTACTGTATATAACTAGAAAGATATATCTAATAATGGATTTTCTACTATCGATGCATCCATCAAAGTCTAAATCTTAATAGTCTATTTCTTTCTAATGATCAAACCGACTGTATGTGATTATGTAACTTTTATACCTTATAGGTAATACTTGACTTTCTTTGCAGCTTCCAATGCTCCATTTCTAGAACATGTTGATAATGTCCAAGCATTGATATATATAGCAAACAAAACATCTGGATGCATCCAAACATGGACATAAATTACTCCCAACAACTGATGCATAGGGTATGAACCTTATTTTCTCTCTCTTTATCTCATTTCTTGGACATTGAAGTTTATTAAATTTATCATGCTTTACAATAGGAGCAATCCTAAGAAAATATTTTTTCATCCAAATCTCACCAATACTCTAGAGATGCAAGTCCTTTAAGATACTCCAAGTAATCTTAAATTTCTATCTTTATGAATCTCAATGCCGATAACATAAATAGCTTCACTGATGCATAGGGCATGAACCTTATTTCCTCTCTCTCTATCTCATTTCTTGGACATTAAAGTTTATTAAGTTTATCATGCTTTACAATAGGAGAAATCCTAAGAAAATATTTTTTATCCAAATTTCATCAATACTCTAGAGATGCAAGTCCTTTAAGATAATCCAAGTAACCCTAAGGATCTATCTCTGTGAATCTCAATGCCGATAACATAAGCTGCTCACTCAATGTTGATAACATTAAGATCCATCAAATAAATATTTTTATATCTTTTTCCTAAGAATTTGATATTATTATCAATGGAATTAGTTTACAATACAATACGGTGATTTAAATAAAATGTCAAATCTTTATCACATAATTTACTTATACTAAGTAATTTATGCATTAAACGATTAACATGAAAAATACTTTCAATGAAAGTGATAGGAGTGATCTTTATATTACCAAGGTCGATAATCTTTTATTTATCATTGTCTCCAAATGTAATAACTCCTCCATCTTCGACTTTAAGAGAGATAAATTAAGATTTATCTTCCATCATATATCTTAAGCATCTACTGTCTAGGTATCATTTTCTTTTCATCTTAAAAGATGCCAAGCAAACCTATAAAGGAAGTATCAAGTCTTTTTAAATATCAAAGCTTTCTTGGGTCCTTTGATGTTAGTAACAATGGTTCCTTTTAGAATTCAAATTTGTTTCAAATTAATATTTCTAAATATAATCATAGTGCAATCAATAGATTTATGTCCTACTTTGTTATATTTAAAACATGCGATAGCATGGTTTTCAAATATGGATTTTACAAATATGTTTTCTAAAAATAAAATTTTGGTTGAGATATTAAAACCTAATCCAGTCTTATCAAAAATAATTTTTTATTTTTCTAGAAGCATTTGTAATTTTTGAGAACTTAAAGTAAATTTATCAACAATAGACTTTAATTTATTATTTTTTTATGAAGATTTTTATTCTTTTCAATCAAATATTTTTTTTTTCAAAAAACTATCCTTTTTCTTGAAAGTTTTCTTTTTTTTAATCAAAGAATGATTTAGCTTTTTAAGTTCCTTATTTTTAAGAGATAATATTTTAAAATCATTAAGTAACTCGTAAATGGCATCATGCAACTCTTCAAAGGAAAAATCATTAGAATTATCAATATTTATCTCATCCTTATGGAACATGAGATAAAAGTTTACTTTTTCTTGTTTTGATTCTTCTTCTTCTTTGGAGCTAGAGTCTTCATCATCACTCCATATAGCCATCATAGCCTTCTTTCAGAATTTTCCTGAACTCTTTTTGAGAAGGGGACAATTGACTCTAAAATATTTAGGTCTCCTATATTAACATATTGTTGGTTCCTTCTTTTCTTTTTCTTTCTCATTTTTTTTGCTTTCTTCTCCTCTAGCATATCCCTTCTTCTGGGGCCAAATCTTTTCCTTCTTATAAATCATTTAAATCTTTTAGTAATCATGGCTATTTCATTGTCGTTGTTGGATTCCTCCAACATATCACTTTCATCATCTTCAACGGCCACAGATTTTAAGATAATTGTTCTTCTTTTCTTCACCCTTCTTCCATATTCTGATTCATGCTTAACTCATGGGTTATGAGTGAGTCGATAAGCTTTCTAAAGATAATTTATTGAGATCTTTAGCTTCTTAAATTGTAGTCCCTTTGGCTTCCAAATTTTTTACCAATAATCTGATAATTTTGAGAACAAGCTCACTATTAGTATAGTTCTTACCAAAATTTTTCAAACTGTTTATAATATCAATAAATTAAGTGAATATATCAATGATACTTTCACTAGATTTTATTTTAAATAATTCATAGTTATGTACAAGCATGTTATTTTTTTATTTTTTTTTTATTGATTAGTATCCTCATGGGTAACTTTTAATCTATCTCGAATCTCTTTTACTGGCATATGTGTAGAAATTCTATTAAACTCATTAACATTCAAAACACAATACAACATTCATTGCTTTTGCATTTAATTGAGCCAATCTTTTATCTAGCTCATCCCAATCCTTTTCAAGTTTGGAAGAAGGCATATCATCAATCATAATTGTGCGTGTGTGAGGACCATTTATTATGATATTTCATATATCATAATCTTATGCTTGAACAAAAATTTTTATTCATGCCTATCAGTAAGTATAATTTGTGCTATTAAAAAGTGAGGGTCTATTGGTTGATTGGCCTTCAACCAAGGATATGCCAATTGGAGTTGCTATTGATCTTCAACCAAGGATTTCCATGAGCAACATCTTGGTTTTCCAATCTCAACTCCAAATATTTCTAATAGGAAAGACCGCACAAGCTTTCAGATGAGTTAGAGATCAAGTTTGTAGGGGTGTCCTTTTATAATCTACCTCATCCATCAGAGACAGTGTCTAAATCAATCTCAAAGACTAGAAGATGGATGTTTTCCATGATGGTTGCATAGAGTTTAATTTTATCACAATAACCATTAAATATATCCTTATCTGAGATTTATGTTTAATTAGAGTCTAGATTGATCTAAAATATATAAAATAAGTTTCGATGCATATTAGTGTAGGCCATACCTAGATAGGATTAATCGAACAAATTCTAACATTCTCCCATTTGATCCAACATAATACAAGCATCTTCATTTTAATTATTTAAAGCATTTTAAAAATTTTTAATAAAATTTTATCTGAATTTGATAATTGAAAACTAATGTGGCTACATTTAAAACATAATTCCTCCATACGATATACACCATATATTTGATTATAAAATAATCATCAGTATGAATCAGGATAATGCATTATCAATCAATACACGACCTTCTATACATTACAACACTAATGACACCTTATAATTAAGTACTTTATGAAGAATTTGACTTTATGAATAGATGAAATTTTATGCCTATTCCTTAATTATTTTTATATCACATGATAAATAGCTGAGCAGCATAAAATAAACTAAACTTTATTATAAAATCCAATATTATAATTTTATACATAATGTCCAATATATATCAATCTTGAAATAAGTTAATAACTCCCATATAATCCACATGATGTCTGAAAATTCTAGAAGTAAGTCCTTTAGTTAGTGGATCTGCAACTATCAGCTCCATACCAATATGTTCCACAAACACTATATTTTTTCTTAATTCTTTCATGAAGAGCAAAGTATTTGATACCCATAGGCTTGCTAGCACCTATGCTCTTCATATTGTAAAAAAAAATTATTATAGAATTATCATAGTATATTTTTATTAGTCTGTTAATGTAGTCAACAACTCTAAATCTTATAATAAATTCCGCAACCATATAGCTTGTAAGTAAGTTTTATAATAAGCTATGTACTCTACTTCAATATTAGATGTAGTGAATAAGACTTTATTTTACACTCATCCATGATATAGTATCACCTAGAAAGATATATCCAATAATAAACTTCCTACTATCGATGCATCCAGCAAAGTCTAAATCTGAATAGCTTATTAATTCATGATGATCAAACCGATTGTATGTGAGTATATAAACTTTTATACCTTATAGGTAATACTTGACCTTCTTTGCAACTTCCAATGCTCCATTCCTAGATCATGTTGATAATGTCCAAATATTGATACAGCAAAGGTAATGTCTGGATGCATACAAATATGGGCGTAAATTAAACTCCCAACAATGATGCATAGGGTATAAACATTATTTCCTCTTTCTCTATCTCATTTCTTGAATATTGAAGTTTATTAAGTTTATTACACTTTACAGTGGGAGGAATCCTAAGAAAATATTTTTCCATCCAAATTTTTTTAATACTCTAGAGATGTAATCCTGTAAGATAGTCCAAGTAATCTTAAGGATCAATCTTTATGAATCCCAATATCGATAATATAAGAAGCTTTACTCATATCTTTCATCTCAAAATTTTAGGATAGAAACTATTTGATTTTCTTAAATGGACCAAAATTACTATTGGCAAGTAGCACGTCATCCATATAATATCAAAATCATGAACTTACTTCTACCAACCTTCAAGTTTATATATGGATCAATAGTATTTTCTTCAAATCTAAAGAAAGTAATTATCCTATTAAATTTAGGATATTACTACTTAAAAGTCTATTTAAGTTCATAAATAGATTTCTTTAATCTACAAATAATATACTCTTGTCCACTGATAACAAAATCCTTGGACTATTCTATATAGACCTTTTCCTCTAAATCATCGTTGAGGAAGGCCGTTCTTATATCTATTTGATGTAGTTCTAAGTCAAAATATTCTATTAAAGCTATGATAATCCTAAAAGAGTCCTTTGAAAAAATAGAAGAATATGTCTTTTTAAGGTTAATGCCCTCCTTTTGTGTAAACCCTTTTACCACAAATCTGGATTTATATCATTCAACCTTATCAATGAGATTTCTTTTGGTCTGATAGATCTATTTGCAAGCTATTGATTGCACACTTTTAGGTAGGCAACTAATTCCCATATATGATTTTTATCTATAGAGCTTAGTTTTTCTTTCATGGCATTCAACCATTATAGGAGTTCTTATCATTTATGGCTTGTAAGAATGTCTCAAGATCATAATCTTTTTTATCAATATCAGTAAAATATATCATATAATCATGAGGTATAGCAGATTTTTTTATTCTTATATATCTCCAAAGAATTATCCTTTGATCGACTTATGGTGATGGTTGGACGGTTGCTTCTTCGATAATAAGAACCTGATGGGGTAAAACTTCGTGAAGTGGTGGACCTTCCTAAATGTTGTTTCAAAGAATAACTATGGAAATCATCACTTTAGTCTACTTTTTAAGGACAGAATTTATTTTCTATATTTTCTTAAAGATAATGTCTCAAGGTTCTTTACTCCTACTAAATATGTCATCCACTAAAAATCAAGCTTTATTAGTTTCGACTATTTATAGTGTACGAGATAGACAATAGAATCTATATCCTTTTGACCTTCTCCAAATAATCAATGAAAAAATTACTGGTCATTCTAAGTTTTCTATCAGTCCATAACACATAAGTAGTTCAAACTTATTAGTCCATAACTCATAAGTAGGTTTTTGAACTACTTTAGTTGGAATCTTATTTAAGATATGTATAGCTGTCTTTACAGTTTTACCCCATAAGTAAATAGATAGAGTAGAATAACTTATCATAGTTTGAACTATTTTGTTAAGTATTCGATTCCTTCTTTCAGCTACACTTTGATCTTCTATACCAAACATTGTATATTAAGATACAATCCACTATTTCTTTAAAAATTTTACTAATGGTCCTGGCTTCTATTCTATCTCAATATATTTGTCATAGTACTCGTCAGCTTTGTCAAATCTGACTGCTTTAATCATTTTTTTAATTATTTTCTACCTCTATTTTAAATTTTTTAAAGGTCTTAAAGATACCAATCTTATCAAATAGAAGGTATAGATACATATATCGTAAATAGTCATCAATGAATGTGAGAAAATGCTTCTTACTAGTTAGATATGGGAAAAAAGATCTACATACATTAGTGTGAATAATTTCTAAAGTTTCTTCACTCTTTCTAACATCCTTTTTAGATGTGCATGTTTATTTTATATTTATGTAGTCAATAAAGGTCTCAAAATCAGTAAAATTTAATGATCTTAAGATTCCATCCTTCACTAAGCATTTGACCCTCTTTTCAAAGATATGCCCCAATCTCCAATGCCATAACATAGAGGAGTTTCAATAATTCTATCTCTTTTATTACAAGAAGAATTTATAAAGAAAGATTTCTCAAATGAATGATGCACAGATAATTTATAAAGACTATCACATAATAAACCAGAATCAACAACTATAGAGTCTTCTATTAGATCAAATTTAGAGTTTCCAAAAGAAACATGAAAACCAACTTTATCCAATGTTAGAATAGACACTAGATTTCTAGAAAAAGAAGGAATATAAAAAATTCAATCCTAATCTAAAATGAATCCAAAATCCAAGACTATCCTGCAGCATCTAACTACCTTGATAAGTGAATGTGCTTGATTTTTAGTGATAATAAATCATTCACTTTCAGTTAGAGGCCTTCTTGATAGGAAGCCCTGCAAGTTGTTAGCAATGTGCACAGATGCACTGGAGTCAATCCACCAAGTAGAATTAAGAATATTTACTAAATTGAATTCAAAATACACAAGAGAGTAAAGGGTACTTTTTATTTGCAACTATTTTTCATACTTTATCTAGGCTTTCTTTCAGGTGTCCCTTCTTTTTGTAGAAGAAATATTTAACAACTTTATTAATAGCATCACCTGATGCCATAACTAATACTTTCTTCTCTTTTACTTTCAGTGCATATATTTCTTCATCATTTTCTCACTAACCTGATGTGAAGCCAATTCACACTCTCTATCATCTCTCCTCTCAATCTCACCTCCTCTTGCACATAGTTGGTTAGTAATTCACCCACTGTCCAATCCACATTACACATATTATAGGAGACCTTAAAGAAATCATACTTTTACAGAAGAGAAGTAAGAATAAAATGCATCAGAAATGCTTCTGATATAGAAATCCTAATATTATTTAATTGCACTATAATATTTCTCATCTCAATGATGTACTTATATCACTACAAAAAAAAAGAGTTTTTATGTTGAATTTATTTGCGATGGATAGAATTTTCATCGCAAATAAGACTATTTACGATGAAAATAATTTTTCATCACTAATAATAAAATATTTATGATGATTTTATTTTTTTATCATAAATAAATTAGATTAGTGATGAAAAAAAATTATCATAAATATAAATTATTTGTGAAGATTATTTTCATCATAAATAATAAAATATTTATTTTAATTTTAAATTTTTAAATATTAGCAATGAAAAGGTTTTCAATGTAAATAATATAAGTGTTTGCAATGAAAACTAATTTTTTGTCATAAATATTTATTATTTATGACCAAAAATTTTCATCACTAATATTTGAAAAAAAATAAAAAGTTTTAAAAATTTAAAAATTATAGATTATTTATGACTAAAACTTTTTATCATAAATAACAAGTATTGCTGATGAAAATTAATTATCCATCATAAATACCTACTTATTTATGATGAATATTTTTCATCACTAATATTTGAAAGAATAAGAAATTTTTAAAATTCAAAAATTATAGATTAGTGGCGACGTAAAAGTTAGGTCACAAATACTAGAGTATTTATGATGAAAATAAATTTTCTATCACAAATAAAAATTATTGATGATGAAAAATTTTATCACTAATATTTAAAAAAAATTAAAAATTTTAAAATCATAGATTATTTGTGATGAAAATATTACGTCATAAATAATCTAGTATTTACAATGGAATGTAGATTTCCATCATAAAAAATGTGATGATTTATGATGAATATTTTTCATCGTTAATACATGAAAAAATAAAAAAAAATTAAAAATGCAAAAACTGTAGACTATTAGCAATGAAAATTTTTTCATCATAAATAATTAAGTATTTATGATGAATATTAACTTTCCATCACTAATACTCTAATTTTTACGATGAAAAATTTTTATTGCTAATATTTAAAAAAATTAAAAAATTAAAAATAATAGATTAGTTAGGATGAAAATATTATGTCATAAATAAATGATATTTATGACGTAAATTTACTTTTCATCACAAATACTCATTTATTTATGATGAAAAATTTCATCATTAATATTTTAAAAAAATAAAAAATTTTAAAAATTCAAAAAATTTTGGATTAATAGCAACGAAAAATATGATCCACAAAAATACAAAGGCCTTATACCTTCCCAAGAACATAGAAAGAAGATAATACTGGATCTTTATATGTTAAAACATGATCCACAAAAAGATTATCCAAAGATTCTCGAATGTATACCAAACTAGTCCTCTTAATTTTTTTTAAATAAAAGCTCTTCTAAACTTTTTAGTAGTTGTATAAGTCATTTGCATGATGATGTAATTAAGTCATGCATAATAGGTGTAATGTTCATCAAGTTTAAAATTTATAATATTGATTGATCATGTCCAAATAGCAAGATATCTTTTATGATAAGTCATATTAAAAAAAAAGTGCTCCTTTCCTCCTTGGTAACATTTTAGAATATGGGGTTTATCATTTTGTATGTCATCCTCATGGAGTATGATGATATCTAATGTTGAGATATGGGGGCAGTGGAACTTGGCTCCTGTGATCTTCTACCATCCTAGAGTATAAGTAACAAGAGAACTTTGAAGGTAGTGAAAGAGTTATTGGTGACTTTTCTAGCATTAGCAAATTTTGTTAGCCTAGCGGAGGGTTGCAATGAATAGGATCGGATCAAGTCAGGATCAGATTAGGGTAGGCTATAGGCATGGGTGCCTAGAAAAAGCAAATTGGAATATAGCTTAATTTATTGAATAAGTCAAAGATTCAAAATTTAACCCGATTGATTTATCGAATAGACTATATAACCTAAAATGCATAATCTACTTAATAAACAAGTCTAATAGATTAGGGCCCATGATTAATTATGAATCCTGTTTGAATGAGTCACCTGACTATCTAAAATCTGTGGATTGTCACATCTTTCCAATATTTCATACCCTACTCTATCTAGACCTACTTATCTCAAATCTGTGGATTCTCAAATCTATTTGATATGATTAATTATTTAACATGTTAGTTGAGTTGCTCCGCTTATGACATAATCTTATACCAAATCTAGACCTACTTATATCGGGTTAGGTTTGTGTCCTTTGGGCCATGCTTCTAGGCCATTGCATTTGTTTTGGGCTGGATGAACAACATTGCAGCCCAATCCTCATTGGGTCCCATCTCCATTCTTCAACCTCCCAAATCCTGCTTTTCTCCTCCCTTGGCCGGGTTCTACATCTGTTGGTTTTTAATGAACGATGGTGTTCTCAATTTCTAAAAGTAATATTGAAGCCTTAAAGCCTATCAAGTTGCTGAAGGAAAATTTTAGAATATATATATATATAAATAGTAAAATAATGTCCATTCAAACTTTTTTCATGAAAAATAATTAGCGATGAAAATTATTTTTGTTGCTAATAAGATAATTAATGATGAAATTTTTCATTTTCGTCACAAATTTTTTAAAAAATTAGGGCAATTTTTTTTCATTAGGAATTATTAGTGATGAAAATATTTTTTTGTCGCCAATAACCTAATTAACAACACAACTTTTTTCATCGTAAATAATTTTTTTTTGGTGGAAAAACTTTTTTAGCAAGAAAATGGGAAATTTTTTTTTGACGAAAATTATTAGCAATGAAAATTATTTTTCATTGTTAATAGTGTTATTAATGATGAAATATTTTGTTTCATTGCAAATAATTTTTTTGGTAAGAAATTTTTTTATCAAAATTTTTTTTTCTGAATTATTAGCGATAAAAATTGATTATTAGTGATGAAAATTTTCATCACTAATAGTTCACATCCCATGACATCCCATAACGTGAAACTCTTCTTCTTCCCCTCCCCCTCGTTTCGCATGAAATCAATTTCCCCCCTCCCCCTCTCTGCTCTCCCCTCTCCCCATCGCCGCATCCCGCCGCCACGTCCGCCGTCGTCCATTCGCAGTCCATCACCGTCCGCGGTCCCATCACTGTCCGTCATCGAAGGAAAGGATTTCTTTTTCTTTTTATTTTTTTTTGATGTTTTCTCGGGCCACCGGGGGGCCGGTGAGGATGGGGCCGGAGATGGGCCAGCAGGGATTGGCCGGCAGCGACTAAGATCGGGCCGACAGGGATGGGGTCTGAGGCTGAAGGTAAGGATTTCTTTTTTTTTTTGGTGTTTTCTCGGGCCACTGAGGGGCCGGCGGGATGGGGTCGGAGATGGGCCGGCAAGGATTGGCCGACGGTGACTAAGACCGGGCTGACGGGGATGGGGTCTAGGGCCTGGGGCCGAAGGTAAGGATTTCTTTTTCTTTTTTT
The DNA here is from genome assembly GCF_000442705.2 of Elaeis guineensis. Lineage (NCBI taxonomy): Eukaryota > Viridiplantae > Streptophyta > Magnoliopsida > Arecales > Arecaceae > Elaeis > Elaeis guineensis. The sequence continues at coordinate 35,264,932 of NC_025997.2, forward strand.
TTTGGTATTTTCTCAGGCGACCAGGGGGCTGGCGGGGATGGGGCCGAAGATGGGGATTGGCCAACGGTGACTGAGACCGGGCCAGCAGGGATGGGGTCTGGGGCCGAAGATGGGGACCGGGGATGGTTTGGGGCGGGATATGGCCGGTGGGGGATGGGCTAGGAAGGGGTGGCCGACAGCCCTGTCTTCTTTTGCCGGGGAGGGTGTCGGCCGACGAAGACTGGGTCGGGGAGGCGGCGGCCGGCGGTCATGGGAGACGGGGCCAGAGAGGGGGTGGTGGGGAGGAAGGGAAGAGAGAAAGGAGGAGAAAAAAGAAAAAAAAAGAAACAAAAAAGAAAACAAAAAATGAGAAAAAAAAAGAAAAAAGGAAAAAGAGAAGATGGGGCCGGGGAGGGGGCAGCGGCGGCAACGGAGATGGAGCCGGGGAGGGGGCAGCCGACGGCCGGCGGCCAATGGAGACGGGGCTGAGGAGGGGGCCTGCTGGCGACCGAAGGAGACGGTGCCGGGGACAGGGTTGCTGGCGGCTGGGGGAGACAGGGCTGGGGAGGGTGTCGACCAGTGGAGATTGGGTCGGGGAGGGTGTCGGCTGGTGGAGATGGGGTCGGGGAGGGGCGACCGACAGTTGGGGGGGTGGGGTCGAGGAGGGGGCCTGCCGACGGTCGAAGGAGATGGGGCTGGGGACAGGGCTGTTGGCGATCGGGGTAGATGGGGTCGGGGATGTCGGCCGGTGGAGACAGGGCTGGAGAGCGGGCGATCGGGGGAGATGGGGTCGAAGAGGGTGTCGATCGATGGAGACAGGGTCGGGGAGGGGCGGCCAAGGGAGATGGGGCCGGGGTGGGTGTCGGCTGATGCAGATGGGGTCGGAGAGGGGGCGATCGGGGGAGATAGGGCTGGGGAAGGTGTCGGCCAATGGAGATGGGGTCAAAAAAATTATTTGATTAATTATATTCATTGCATATTTTTTTAGTTTTACTACTGAAATTATTTAATTGTTTGAATAATTATTTTTTGTTTCACTAACACAATGCACATAGCTATTGGTTATTACAATTTAATTATTTTATGTGCTATTTTATATATTTTTATTTATTATAATTAAATATAAAAAGTATTTCTAATTTAGAGAAAATTTTATTAAAATTTTTGATGAAAATTTTTTAATGCAGAGTTACATTTTTTTGATAAATTAAAAATTTATCTTCGAATGTATGTTCAGAGATGGTAGTTAAATTGCATTGAGCCACAGATTTTCATTCAAGAGTCGATCTTCATTGAGATCGACTCTTGGATATCCCATATTTGAACTTTTTAAAAAATTAATAATCTTATTATTATTAATAGTTGATATTTTATTTCATTATGTGGTATTCAGTAGTTATCTGTCCATTGTTCTCTGAGTATATGGTGGATAGGGTGCTAGGCACCATATTCACATCATATACTTGGAGAATCATGAGAAGATGCTGCCAAAATTTTTATAAAAATGAGATAAAATATCCACTAATAATAATATTATTACTTTTCTGAAAGAGATAGGGCCACACCTGTTAGTAATGATTTGAAATGGATAGGATCATCCATTTTTACTTTATTAAATTGATGGAAGGATATTTTCTGTGTTACTGTTCAGTTTGTATTTTTTAATGTGTTATTTTGTATAAAGTGATCCATTTCTGGATCTGGATTGGGATTTTGGTCGAAATTCGAATCGCAATTCAATCCAAAATTCGGATCAGGATCCAAAATACCACTAAACCTTTTTTTGGTTGTTAATGATTTTTTGTTTGTTGTTAGATAGATATCAATAAAAATTGGATGACTGCTAGAGATATTTTTTTTGCCTGAATATCGAAAAGGAGTTCAAGATTTTATTGAGTGTGCACAGCATAAGGCTGACAGTGCTAGTCAGATAAAGTGTCCATGCAAGAGATGTGTCAATATGGTATATCATCACATAACACTTGTTGAGGAGCATCTGCTACATTATGGTATAGATAAGAAGTATACTTGTTGGATATGGCATGGGGAGGGTGATCCGAATGAAGTGGTACATGACGATGACGATACTAAAGATGATAGTGATGCTGCTGGACCTATCAAACATAGTGGTATAAGAGAATTATTAGATAATTTACATCAGGGTGCTTATTCAAATCTACACATGAGTACTACTGCATCTGAAAGCAATTCTGATCATGAACATAATATCCAGCTTGAGGAAGAAGGAACTTTTGGATAATTTGCAAAGCTTGTAAGGAATGCAAGAGAGTCACTCAATCCAAATTGTACAAAGTTTTTTAAGTTAGAGTTTTTGATAAAATTGCTTCATATTAAAATCATGAACCGATGGAGTCAGAAGTTATTTGATCAAATTTTGACATTGACTAAAGCAGCTCTTTCCGATGGAGAAAGACTTTTGAAATCATATTTTGAAGCAAAAATATACATACAAAAATTAAGACTTGGCTATATTCCTATACATGCCTGTAAAAATGACTATATATTACTTTATAAAGATAACGAACAGGAAACTGAATATCCAAAATGCAGTGAGCCTAGATATAAAACTGATAATAGAAAAGCAAAGAAGATATCTCAAAAGATTTTAAGATATTTTTCATTGATTCTAAGACTTCAAAGGTTGTATATGTCCACAAAGACAGCTGAAGAAATGAGATGGCATTATGAGCAGTGGGTTTCAGAGGAAAACATACTTAGCCACCCGACCGACTCTTTAATGTGGAAAGACTTCGATGCAAAGCATCCGCACTTTGTGAGTGATCCACGCAATATTCAGCTTGATTTAGCGATAGATGGATTTAATCTCTTTGGCAATCTGAGTACCTCTTGCAGCATGTGGCCTGTGATGCTAGTTGTATATAATATGTCACCTTGGAAGTGCATGAAAGAATCATTTATTTTTATGTCACTGTTGATTTCGGGTCCAAAAGCATCAGGTAATAAAATTGATATATATCCATGACCTTTAATCGATGATCTAAAGGAGCTATGGAAAAATAGGGTACAGATATATGATTCTATGAGTCAAAGTAATTTTAAGTTGTATGCTTCGATTCTATGGATCATAAATGATTTTTCTGTATATGAAAACTTATCTAGATGGAGCGTCAAAGGATATCTTGCATGTCCAATATGCAATAGGAATGCATCCTCCTTACATTTAAAATATGGATGGAAAATATATTTCATGGGTCATCGATGGTTTCTCTCTGCTAATCATTCTTGGAGGATCCATTATAACCAATATTTTGATGGTAAGTCCGATCGATGTCCGCCACCTAAGGAGTTAAGTGGAGAAAAAATTTTAGAACAACTTGAAGTTATTGAAAATATCTAATTTAGAAAAAAATAGGATACTCGCAAGCGGAAGCATACTAAAGCTGAGCTGAATTGAACGAAGCGAAGCATCTTTTTCGAACTATCATATTAGAAGCAGCTACTACTTCATCATAATCTGGATGTAATGCATATTAAAAAAAATATTTATGATAATATCATCGGTACTGTATTGAACATCTCAGAAAAATAAAAGATGCTACAAAAGCTTGCCTTGATTTATAGAAAATGGTAATCCGATCAGAGTTGCATTTAGTTCGTCAAGATGAGAGATTTTTTTGTGCCACCTGCATGTTATTCACTATTTGGTGAGGAAAAGAAGAATTTCTGTGGATGGTTCAAAATTGTAAAGTTTTCTGATGCATACGCTTCAAACATATCACGGTGTGTTGGGAACAACAACGATAATATCTCTAACTTGAAAAGTTATGACTCTATTGTGATGATGCAATGTTTACTTCCTATGGTCATGCGTGGCTATTTGGGTGGTGATGTTCAAACTACATTAATAGAGCTGGGAGTGTTCTTCCGAGAACTGTGTTGCCGAAAATTCAAGATTAACTTACTTGAGAGAACTAAGAAGGATATCGTACTCATTCTTTGTAAGTTAGAAAAAAAAAATTTACCATCATTTTTTGATGTTATGGTGCATCTGACTGTTCATCTTTTAGAGGAAGCTCTTTTGGCCATACTGGTACATTATCGATGGATGTATCCTATTGAAAAATAAAAAATTATACGTACTTTATCATATCAATTATAAGATGTAAATATATTTTTAAAATTTTAATTTATTTTAATTTATAGATTTTTATGTACCTTAAAAAATTATGTGCGCAATTAAATAAGGCCTGAAAGATCTATAGCAGAAGCATATATAGCTACAGAGTGTGTCACATTCTGCTTGATGTATCTTGATGATATCAAAATAAAATTCAATCATATAGATCATAATGCAGATCATGAATGGGGTGACAATGAACCGACGTTATCTATATTTAAACAAATGGTTCGACCTATTGGTGTAAGAAGATATAAATTTATGAATATGAATGAGCTATCTAAAGTACACTTTTACGTTCTAAATAATTATGAAGAAATTAAAGATTTTACTTAGTAAGTACCATCTTAGCATATTGTTTAATGTTTTAAAAAAAAATTTCATGTCGATGTAAAATTAAAAATCATAACTTGTTGCAGTGAGCATAAGAGTATACTATATAGAGAGAATAATATGGATGCTGATGATCGACATAGGAAGAAATTTGCAAAATAGTTGATGATCTTGTAAGTTGCATTAGTGATATGTTATTTATTTAATTATAAATAATATTATTTAAACCATCATAATTTTTTATACTATGGTGTAGATGAAACATAAGTATTTCAATAAAAAAGTGGGTACGATCGATGAGTTGTATGATTTAGCATGTGATCTCGATCGAAGGATTAATCACTATGCATCTTGTATTATTGGAGGAATGAGATTTCACACAAGGGAGCTTGAGATGCAATGGCAGACCCAGAATAGTAAGATTGCTACAATAGGATATGAAGTAGAATAAGAGATTGAATATTATGGTGTATTGGTAGATATTATAGAACTGAAGTATGGATCCAGTAATTCTGTATTCTTGTTTCAATGTGAATGGTGAGATATTAATAATAAAAAAATCGGTATTCATATCGATTCATACTTTATCAGTGTAAATTTTGCACGAACATGGTACTTGAATGAGCCGTATATATTAGCAACTCAAGCAAAACAAGTAATATATCTGAAGATCTAAAGTATCGAGGTAATTGGCATGTTGTAAAAGAAATAACACCTACAGGCGTATATGACATACCAACCTAATTAGAGATGGATAAAAATTTAGATTTACATGAAGAGAAAGCTTTTCAACAAGAAGAGCAAACATTAGCTGAGCTTTTTGTTGATGAAAAATTTATAATGGCACCTTTGAATAGGATTGATCTGCCGTCTAACGAACTTGAAGTTGATTTATATTTAATCTTGATGAGTCGGAGGGTGATGATCAATTGATAAATGATGATGAGATAGAAGACGACACATATATCGATTATTGTGATTCGAAGGAGGATCTACACATCAAAGAAGATATGAATATTGATGAGTAGATCTATATTCTTCGTTCAGTCTTCTCTTACAATAATAGTATGTGATATAATTATATTCATTAAAATATAATTTACTTATTATTATTATTATTTAATATTATATTTATTTATATGTCAATTATTATAGATATGGCATCAGGAGACAGATGACGATGTTTGCGTTCATAGTCTACCCTAGAGGTTGAGGCACCTTCATCGATCTCTATTGCCGCACTGACTCCATTGTTAGAGGGTCCTGCACTAGCAAGTCCCATTGAGGTGGGTTCGAGTGAGATGGATTCGAGTGATATTATTATATTTTTTATATAATAAAATTTGATTCTTTTATTTGGATAGCTATCATACTAATGATTTATTTATTACTATTTCAGGCCAATCTTCATCGGTAGTGAGGCAAGAGCGAGGTCCATCGAAGAACCTCGCTCTAGAGCATTGGAGATGCAAGCACCTGGGACAGGATGCACCCGAGAACCTCATCTCAATGATGTACTCATATATACCAAATTTGCATGTATATTTTATAGAGACTAATCTCATCATCAAGATGCTAGTCTTTGCTTTATCAAAGCTTACAAATTGTTGCTCCACAGTATTTAAGAAATCACATGATGGGATTGATCCTCTAATGTGCCTAGCCCTATTGAATTTCATTATGGACAAACTGAGATGATTGGAATGCTCTCACTTTTCAAAAAAGCTATTCTATTCTAATGTACTTTTATCCATAAGTGATGAAGGTTTATCCACTTGGAATACCAAATTAAGGTCAAGGCATCATAATGTAAGCATTATTCTTTCTTTCCATTCCAAAAAAATTGATCCATTAAGAAAAAAAAATTTTCTATATTGTGATCAATCATTATGAGAATTAATGCTACAAAAAATAAAAAATTATAAGAACACCCCCTCAACTTTAGTTCAATTTTATTTATATCTCTGTACTATAAAAAATATCAAACTAATCCTTCTAATTATCGATATATTTCAATATGATCCAGCTATTTATTTTACTAACAAACAGTGCTAGATTTCCATCTTAGTGGATGAAAATGCCCCTTGTAACATCCTACCTCGAAAAATGGATGAGCATGCTACACCCCACCCTTAATTAAGGGTGAAGAAAATTACTAAACTATAGCTAAGCTAATAATCTATTCACATTTAATTCAATAAACTTTTCAATATGCTAACATAAGCATTTCAATATAATTTATCATTTCTCAAAATCAAACTAAGATTTTATTCATCTCACTATGCTCTATGCAAGCTAACATTTACTGGATTTTCATAGCTTAAATACTTATAATACATCTCAAAATATATGCCTTCCACAAGCTAACATAGACAACTTAAGATGCTGACACTTTGGCTATCCTGGCCAATCTTCTATGAAACTAGTGCTAATAAAGATGCTCTCTATGCTGAGCTATGGTACTTCAATCAGTCAAGAAAAAAAAAAGAACAACATAATCAAACTAAAATCTCAGTGAGTGAATAAACCATTTAAAAATATTAGTTATATAACATGAACACTTCTTTCTTGACACACGATAACATAAATAAGAAAAGAAACTTACTTGGTTGGAAGAATATATAAGGTAGAATGGTAAGAAAGACATTATTAGACTGCTTTGTCAATCTATAGAGGTAGAGTAAGCAAATCCATGCCAGGCCCCAAAAAGAAATTTCAAAAATTAAGAACTCTCACTTGTCACATAAGCAAGTGCATATAGTCTTGAATACTCAAGGCGTAAATAGTCTAACCAGTCACTTCAGCAAAAAGGGAAGTCCAGCTTATATGGGAAAGAGTAAAAAAGAAAAAGAGAGGAAGACTATCGCATAGTTCCGAGCCCGAGGGCAAGACCTCATGTCGTATTCTATTTTCTTTATTATCCCAGCCATGTGGTAGCCTTCTTTCCTCTGAGGAAGCGGATTTCCACGTGCCTCTCACAAATCAGTTCTTTGGTGTGGGTAACGGCTTTTTTAGGAAACTAACTATGATACTCAGGTACATAGATCATAAACAACTATTATGCTTTCAAAACTTTGTATGCTAAACAAGAATATAGCTGTATCAATGATCATCGAAGCAGAAAACTACTGGGCTACTGTTGACTACGCCACAGTGCACCCCTACCAGGGGTAGTCAATATGGTGCATCTGATACTGCTGGACTCCACTGGATATAATATTTTGCAAGAAGATGTCAGCCGGGCTACCATCGACTATCCCATAATGCATTCTTATCATGGCAATCGAAATGATGCATCTGATACTACTAGGCCCCACTGAGCATAATATTTCGCAAGGAGGTGCTGGCTGATACTCTGGCAAACCCACAAGTTGATCACTCCTATAGACAGCTTGCTGAAAAATATGCTCGATAAAACTCAGATGCTAGTAAGCTCTTTCAACATATTTCAAACCACAAATGCCATACTGCTCAAACCATATACACATATACATACATAAGCTGTCAAAAAGATCATTCTATTTTCATACTTGCATACATGTATATAAGCTGTATAATAATAAGAGACTTTCTTTTCAAAATAAACCTTTTTCATGACAAAAATACAATGAAAATCCCAAAGTTAGATAAAATTCGCTCACTACTTATGGTTGCTAGATCATCTTGATGCTTAACTCATCCAAAGCACCCCTTAAGAGCCCTTTTGCTTTCTTATAATATTAGTAAATATAGATAAATATATCACTAGCATGATACATGAATAAAACTTTTCATGCTTTGCTTCTAAGACTGATTTCTTAGCTTTTTTAGGTCTTGCTTTTGCTTTATCTTGTTTTATCCTGCTTTAGGGTTAGCTAAGGTTCAATATAACTCAAGAGTTTCCAGCAAATTGACTATTTTTTACTTTCATCATCTATCCCAAATTCAGCTATTACATCTTCATCTAATTGTTAAAACATTCAAACCGATTTCAATAAAACCCATTGCAACATTAATTCTTCTAGCTCTAACTTTATTCTATTTATTTTTGCTCTACTTAGGACTAACTAAATTTCATCATAAACTTTACAATTTTCAGCAATTTTGCTGTATTCTATCTTCATAAGTTGTTCTAAGCTCAACCAACACCAATTCCCACTTAATTGCTGAAAATAGTTCAAATAGCTTTTGATAAAACTAGTAGTAGCACTAATTCTTCCCTTTAAATTTATGATTTATATTTCAATTCATCAGAACATCAAGCCTTATAATTGTCATTAAAAATTTAACTTAAATTCAGCTCATTTAACAACCTAATTGTTGAAAATATTTCCAACTATTTTCTGATTTCAAAAAATTACAGCAGTAATTCATCTTCACTTCAAAGTTAAACTCAAAATTTGATTCCCCAAAACATTAAATCTGATGGTGATTATTAAAGACTCAATTTAGGTTTAGCTCAAGGATCAAAATCTTTACCTTAAATGATCAAAATCTCTGCTGAAATCAATTCAATCTTCTTCCTTTTTCAACTATCAGCAATTTCTACAACCCTCTTCTTTTAATTTAGATTCACCTCTTTCTTACTGAATTTTCTTTAATTTCTAACTGAAAACTAGACCCTCACCAGCTCATCTCCCTCTCCATGCTTTCAGGCTAACAAAACAATTAAAACTATAGCAAGGAAGATTCGATGGATTGATATGGTTGGAAGGGAATAAAATAAAAAACCTACTTGCCACATATCCAATTCACAAAAGATCAACCATTAATGCATATGCTAAGCTACTGCTGGAGAGAATTTCTACCTTTTCTTTATGATATACAGTTGCTGAATAAACCCCTTAGGTGTCCCATTAAAAATCAAAATTTTTTAAGATATCTGGACCCACTTATATTTGTTGTTTTCCTGCATCAAAGCCGGCTCGCCTAAACTCCGAGTCAGCTCGCCACATACTACCACCAATAATATATACTAATTCATGTAAATTCAAACCTGATTTAATTCTCCACAACCAGCAAATTCTCGACAATTCTTCCCCCTTCAAATGACAAAATATTTACTACTCTTCATACTTTATATTTTCTGAATTCATACCACAAAATCACTTTACATATCATCTGAAATGTCCTTCCAAACATTTGCTCATTCTATTTTAATTAATCACTAAAATTCAACTTTGAGGTCACTATTATCAATTGAATTTCTTAGCCTCAAAGGTCAAACAGATTTGTGCTTCATTAATATTTAGTAAATTAATATTTGAAGGCTCAAGTATATTATGAACGAAATGCCATACCATATAGATGAATGCTAAATGTAAATATAATTTCTTAAATCACCACATCCTCGATTTGGCATGTTAGATCCCTCCTTCATGAATGGGCTTGGAGGAGGAAGAGGATGAGAAGGAGAGGAAGGGAGAAGAGCCACCGATAAGAAATTAGTTGGAGGAGGAGGACAAGAAGCAAAAAAGGGTGGGAAGGAAGGGGAGGGAGAAGAATGGGCTACCAACGAGAAGGGATGGAGGTGGAAGGTGCAGCCGTGGAGGAGGATGGATTATGGGCAGCTTGGAAATAGAGGAGGATGAGGAAAAAAAATAAATTAGGAGGAAGGGAAGGAGGTGGAGGGATAGGTGGGTTTGGAGGAGGAAGAGGATGAGGAGGAAGGAAGGGGAGGAGGGGAGAGGGGCTGCCGATAATGAATGAGTTAGAGGAGGACAAGGAGAAGAAGAGGGAAAAGGCAAGAAGGGATGGAGCTGGAGGAGCTATCGTGAAGGGGGATAGTTTATAGAAAGCTTGGAGAAGGAGGATGAGGAGAAGTAGATGAGAAGGAAGGTGAGGAGATGGAAGAATGTATAGAGGTGGAGAGAGCAACCATGAAGGAAGAGAAATGGATAAGAAGAAAGGGGAGGAGGAGAAAGGGGGATGCAGGTGATAGAAGAGGGGATCAATCGAAGAGGAGGGAGGGGGAAGGAGATGGAGATAAAAATATTTTTATTATTTTATAAAATTCTATTAACAGAGATAAATCGTTGGACCATATTAAAACGTATGGACAACTAAAAGGGTCAGATTGATATCTTTTAAAATATAGAAGATAAAATTGAAATTGAGCTAAAGTTGATGAGGTATTTCTGTAATTTTTTCAAAAAAATTATATGATCAAATTATCATCAAATAATGAGATTTAATAAACTTTTCAAAGTAAGTGAATTTTTTGATATTTAACTTTATCAGATAATTAGATGTATTATTACGTCTTTTCATTGGGTGAGTGTCATGTATATGTGGCTATACACTTTTTCTTTTGGTTTGGGGGGGGTTGGTTTAGTACGAAGAAAAGATAGGCCCGCCATGTCTACAAGAGCCGCCATGCAAACCAAGGGAGGAAGCAAAGAGACAGAATGAAAAACCCATTTCTGGGGCGATGCTGCAAGCTAGTCTGTCGGTTGATTGGCTTGTCTGAAAGAGTGGGAGACCTTAACATAATCCACCCTCAATAAGCATTTCGCTATATCTTCAACAAGCATCAAGTCTCCAGGACTGTGGATCATCGGTCATCGATTGCATCGAAGTGGCTTGGATATGGTTACAAACAAACCAAAGAGATGAGGAATAAAGTCCACCGCTGTGAAGCGAGATCCCATTGAATATAGAGGCATTCCTTGCATTCCAAATGGTGCAGGCAATATAACCAAGTACAGTTTTGTAGTAGCTCGGCACCCTGGGAGCTGAGATGATTTGTATGAACTGCTGCAGGGAATTCAGCTGATAGTTGGGCCCATGTGTTGTTTCCATAGATCGCCAGACATTTCGAATCCGATCACAAGAGAATATACAGTGTTCCTGATCCTCAATATCCACGGCACACAAATCACACGCCAGCTGATGTGTGGGAAGAATACCTCTCGAATAAAGTAATGCTTTGCATGGTAGCCGGCCCCAACAACTTCCACAGGAAAACCTTCACCCTTGGTGCCACCTCAAGTCACCAAATCTAGCTAAAGTCCATAACAGGTTCTTGATTTTGATTCCTGGCTTTCTGAATATGACAATAAATATTAGCCATCCGAACATTGGTTCCCGTAATGCCACAACATCCAAGTTAGTCTTGACAGTGATTCCTGGGAATTGGAAGCGCAAGAATGGAGTCCACCATCTCTTCCGAAAACAGGCAGTGAAGGATGTCCCTGTTCCAGCACCTTTCCTCAGTAAGCAATTGAGCAACCGTCCAATCTTCGGGATCATTTCAGTGTTTATAGGGGCAGCGCTTCTGTTAAATGGGACCTCCGTGAGCCAGGGATCATGAAGAATTCCAATCTTACTCCCATCTCCGATATTCCATTTGTAAACATCCTGCAACCACTTCGCTGAGGATACGATGGCTCTCCACAAAGATGATGCTCCACGACCAACTCGGTACACCTCCCACCCATTAAAGTTGTATTTGTCTTCACCAGATTGGCCCAAAGAGATCCTCTGCTCAGATTAAGGTTGACAGCAGCCTTTCCCAAGCACGCCAATCTTCTCAGCCTTAGAGACTGAAGTCCTAACCCTCCGTTCCTCCGAGGTTGGCACACTATTTCCCAGGAGATAAGATGAAGTTTCTTAGAACCAATTTCATGACCCCAGAGAAACCCGGATGGGAACTGGCATATTGGTTAGGAAGTAGATATAAGATGAATTCAACACTGATTGGATCAAAGTGATACGCTCTGCTTGGGACAACAATCTCCACTTCCATGCTGCCAACTTGTTATGAATCCTGTCAAAAAGGGAATTAAAGTCATTTCGACGCAATTTGTTACCTGACAGGGGCACGCCAAGATAGTGCCACATTCCCTCATGCAAAGGAATGTTCAATATGTTCAGCACTTGTTGTTTGACCCGAGCTCGCACTCTCTTGCTGATGCACATGCATGATTTCTGAGTGTTGATGCTCTGTCCAAAGTAAATTCAATACTCCCTTACAGCCCTCCTTAATGTCTGGGCGTTTCTTTTGGTGGCCTTTGCAACCAGCAACAGATCGATGTGTGATTGGACGCCCTCATTGTCTTGGTAAATAACCTCAGAGAGCTCCATTGGTGGACCCATTTAGTGATATATCATATCACTAGTAAATCTAACAAGATATGCACATCAGGTATGAGCAAATATTATACATTTGGATATAAAAACATCACTTGATCCAACATACAATCATGCCATTTCACTCATCTAAACATCGAACATGAAGATGCTCCTTTGAGAGTGAATCAACACCTCAGTACATGGCTTAGACACACTTATAATACTATTAAAATTTTATTGGACCAATTATATTTATCTAAAATTATTCATTATAAAAAATTTTTGATTTTAAGAATTCATGGTCACTTTGGTGATCTTACCGAAATAATCAAACCAAAAATATGCAATTCCTTATAAATAGTGTTAAAAATTTTTATATGCAAAACAAGGCATGAATACATCATCAAGAACATGATAATAGACCTACAATACTTTATTTGCATATAAACATATTAAATAGCACATAAAAAAATATGTAGTATGCAATTTATGGACTTTTATGCAATAAAACCATATGACAGGGATCTTATCATAATTATTAGAAGACCTTTACAATAAACTTTATTGCAGAAAAAACAATAATCCAAGGGTCTTTATGCAATAAACTCTATTATAGGGATTAAAATGCTTACAAGGACCTTTATATAATAAGTAATTTTAGGGGCTTAATTGCAAAACATCACTAAACCAGATTAAACTGGCTCAATTTGATTTGGTTCAATCAATTATTAAAAGCACTAAAACCCAAACCTGAAACTCAAATCCTTTTCTTCTTCTTCTTCCTTCTTCCTCTCACCAATAATAAGAGAGGGGAAAACACCATGGCCGGTGACCCCACCCTCGATCAACCTCCGCCGGTGGGTCATCGACCGACCTCAAGCTCCAACAGCCATCTCCTGACTACCAGCATACTAATCATTGGCCGGTCATGTAGGAGATCGGTTGGAAAGGAGGCCACCCAAAATCGATGCTCCATTCCACCACATCCCAACTAGCAGCCACCGAAAACACCCAATCAGCAAGCCGCTGCCCTATTGCCAAGAGCCACCACCCTTTTTTTGATGATTGAAAAGGTATCTTTGACAAAATCCTAGCCACGCTGTCGACTAGCGACACCACATGCCACCTTCACCAGGGAAAATAAGCTATCGGCTAACGTCCCTCATTTTTCCCTCTAGAGTAGCCCACATCAGCTACAAACATGGATCTAACGAGGAAATCAACAAGTTTTTCGAAGTGAAGATGCTCCCTACAGTGGTGGAAGTGGTGGCTCATCTTGGGTCGCTGCCGAAAGCAGGCCGAAGGTCTGGCCATCCTCATTCGAGGGAAAGGGACAATGGCATGCCATGGATGACCGTCGGATGAGTGCCAAAGTTATGACCCAATCAACTTCAATAGAGAGAGGGAGTATGACCACAAGAGAACCTATGTCCTTCCTCTCTTCATTCCCTTTTATATTTATTAATTTTTTTATTTAATAATTATTTAAGGCCCTTTTAAAAAATAAATAAATAGTAAAAATGTCATAAATTATTTTATTTAATAATTATTTAAGGTCCTTTTAAATAAATAAATAAATAGTAAAATACATTCTTACAAAAAATGAACATTTACCATATATTGAATCCTGGATATCTTATAAAAATGGGGCCATGGTTTCTCTTCTAAACAAACCATCAAGTAAATTTCTTCCATAGTTCTCTCAATCTCTTTACTAGAGCTTCTTAGTTATTTGGTTTATGGAGGCTTTGTAAGCTTAGTTATCTCTCTCTCTTTCTATGTCAGTCCCTCCCTCCTTCCCTCCTCTGTTTTTATTGTATTACATATATAGGTTCCATTGGTATTACACATGTTTCATCTCTTCCTCACACAAGCTTATGTTTTTGATTTTCTTTTAGTTTCATGTATGTTCCATGCTTCAAATTGACTAGAGAGTTATGGGAAGGAGTTAGTCATGTAATGTTTCTAATTTGTTGATAGGTAGAATTAGTGGCCGATTACTAATGAAACAGCTCAAGGGTGATAGCGGAACATGGGAGAGATGGAAACAATATTAAATCTGTTCGTTGCTGCTTTTAGTCTTCTCATCTCAAGCGTTGGTATTCTTGCCAGTATTTTACTGAACTTTACGAACATTGCTATATGGCTAGGTAGGTAGATTAATGATACATATGATCTCGATTTACCCCTCTGTTTGCAACTAATAAGTTATACTAAAATGTTTTAGTGTACCATGCACTAACAAAATATTTTGCTTCCTTCCTAACATACATAATAGCTGCTGAAACATGGCAGCATGGGATGCTAGTTAAATCCCATACCCTACATCCACATATACTCTCCTCTAAATTAATAATAAATCTATTATTGTGATGTTCAACTTCAAATCTGTAACCTCCTCATATGCAATGGCAGTCCATAGCCTCCAACGTTGCTTTCTCCAATTTCCTTTAAATCTTAGGACATAAGGATCCTATAATTTTCTGCAAACATTCTCTTTTGGATTGAAACTATTGCATTAATAGCCTCCGAATAGTCTCCAATAAGGTGATGATAGGCTTGTCTCAAGCATCAATGATATGTTTATTGAATGACTCACATATGTTGTCCAAAAGTATGCTAGACTTGCTTTTAATGCTGAAAGCACGCCTTGACCATAGCTCTGGTGGATGTTGTCGGAGCCATTGCCATGCTATCTTATCGAACTGTCGCAGCTCCTCCATGGCAGCCTCAAAGTCTGGAAGTGTGTTTGCCCTGGCATACTTTCAAAGGGCATCTCTATAGTTCTTGCCCTTAAACCTAGTGGTTTTAAAATTGACGTGCAAGTGTCGTATGCAAAATCTATGATCAGTAATAAGAATAACACTTTAGAAGGTCTCCATAAGACCTTATAAAAGAATTGAAAGAAAAATAAATTACATACAAAATCAAGTGTATTAAGATAATTGAACAAGTTTTTTAATAAGACAAACAAACCTTCTGTCTATCAGACATAAAGGTCCATCCATGCTCTTCTAATGGACCAATATCCTATAGTAAGCAAGTTAAAAACCAACTCCAGCTATCTTTTGTCTCAACTTTTACAATGGCACATGTAACAGAAAATATATTTTCATTTCTATCCTTCCTTACAGCAGCTAAGAGCTGTCCTCCAAAAGAGCCCTTCAAGTGGTGACCGTCCAAACCAATGATAGGTTTGCAGCCTTTGATGAAGCCCTACTTGCATGCTGTAAGACAATAGTATGACCTTTTAAAAATGGGCTGCCTACTCTTATCAAGCCTGCTAACATTCAATAGCATCGTGTGCCCAGGATTACTTTGTCTAATTATATGACAATATTCCCACAAATGGGCATACTGCTCCCTGTGACTGCCTTGAATAATCTTCAATGCTCTACTTTTGGCCTTACGTGCTCTCAAAATAGAAATGTTCACATCCCTCCTAACTTGCTCTCGAAAGTCCTTGATACTCTATTATGTGTCACTTCTAATCTCATCAAGATACTTCTCTACTAGAAAGGTGGATGCGACATTGTGATTCTCAAATTGTCATCCACAGTTATGTATAGGTTGGAATGTCTTTATTTGATAGGTGAGCTCCCTCTATGCAGGAGAAGCATGAATCCTCCACCCACATATGAGCTTGCATACAGCAGTTACCCGACTGGCCTCGTTCTTCTTGTACACATAATCAAAACCCTCCTATATGCTATAAAGCTGCAACACTTTTCTAAACTATACGACATTCTTAAAAGTCATTCCAACTAAAAGTTTAATATTTCTCTTAGCATTTGTGGGTTCCTTGAATTCAGGATATTCTGAATACCTCTCTTAGCATCCAAATACTAGCATCTAAATCATTGTCATTGCTCAAGCTACGGAGATGGGAGCTACTACTACTATCTGATTCCCTACCAGTAGGTTGCTCCTTTTCAAAAAATAATGTGTCCAAGATCTCAACTCCTCTTCAAGTACATCTCTATCTACATAATCATCAAAAGGTCGTCGTCATCGTCATTCAAATCACTTAGCTAATTAAGTGATTCATCACTGCTGCTTTCACTGGCAACTATAGTATTTGAATTTGTAGCTTCAACCCCTTTCAATTTCTCATCAAGTTTAAACCTAGAGCCACCTATCCTTTTCATTACCAATCTCTTTACACAACCTCTTGGTGTTGATACAGTTGTATCTTTTTTAGGAGGCATCTCCTCCCCTATGTTTGGGATACACACCAACGGGCTTTGTTTGCCTATTTTAGATGAAGGAACATCACCTGCATCTCCTTGGTGCTCAACATATACCTCAACCATATCAGCACCTCGCATTGAACCCAACATCTTCAATATGTTAGCATCACACCTTAATTTCCTCAAGCTATTTTGTAATATTTGTCCTAGCATTAGATAATAAAAGTGGGTACAATTTATATACCCTAACTGGCTCATCATGTCCTCCATCTCTATGATACTAAATCTATCTTTATCACAATTATCAAAGTATCGACTAGGGCCCTGACTATAATGGTATGTTGGATGGTTTTTGAAAGATCCACCATTGTGGATTTGTATGGTAAATAAGTCAAAGTCCATCCTTACACAACAAACAAGAGACATAGAACATGAAAAAATATAGGAGCACAGCATATACAGATTATGTAATGCTTTCAAACTAAGGCTTAAATTATGCTCTAGCATAATTAACTTGAAGCCAAACCAAGGCTTAAATTGATTATAAATGAACAAGAGACACAGGACACTAAAAAATACTACTTGGCTAAACAAAAACATTTCTAAAAAAGGGAATGGCATTTTATTATGGAAGGCTTCCTGTGGATCCCATCTGTCATGTTCACGCATATCAAAAATAGGACCACAAAATATGTGAGGATAGAGAGACCACAAAAATTAGAGAAAAAAATCCTAAAAGTGTCGATTTATGACCATAAAATTCTAAAACTATCGATCAGCCACTAAAGAGACATATATTAATAGAATAATCACCATAATTATGATTTTGTATGAAAAATAATTTATTAAAAGATGCATTACCAACAAAAGAAGACGTAGGGCTCACCCACGAATGGAAATAAGGTATTCAAGAGGCTGTCACACTCGTGCATGAGGGAAGAGATACTGCTCAATTGAAATGGAGAGTGGGATGGAGGTCATCGCTAGAATCTCATCGGAGAACAATTGTCAGAAGCAAGGGATGCCAAACGATGGATGTTGAAATAGGGAGGGTTGGCATCGTAACTAATCTTGAAGGGAGGGATGGATATTTTCATCTTTTTTGAAGGGCAACATAACGACGTTATCACTCAAATAGATTGAAAGGGCACATTGATACACTTTGATAATATGGAGGGTCTAATTGAGATATTTTAAACATGAGGAGATATAAGTGAAATTGAGATAAACTTGAGGAAGTATCCATGTAATTTTTTCTAAATAAAATAAGCAAAATAAAAAAGAGGGGCTTGGGCTAGGTTTTGAACTTTTAATTTTAGCTGGGACCATTTACTAGAGAGGCTTATATTCTAGGCCTAACCCAACCTTGAGGGCCTAAATTTTTAGTGGTTCCCAAAGACGGCAACCCAATAGGGGGATGAATTAGTTTTCTTAAAAATTATTTGAGAAACTTATGCCCAACAACAAATTTAAATATAATTATGGAATGCATAGCAAAAAAAATGTGCAGCAAAAGATAAAATGTAAACACAAACACATAATCACAAATATATAATAATTATAGTGATTTGGTGCTCAACTTAGCGCCCACATCCACTTTCCAAGTCAATCAACTTGGGAATTATAACTATAATCCTTCAAGATCATAATTTGATTATTTTCATGAGCTCACATTCTAATCTAATTGATTTTTTCTAGCTCACCAACCAAAATCTTATAATCGATTATTTTTTTAGCTTATAATCAATCTAATTAGTTTTCTTTGACTCACAACCTAAAACTCTATGACATCCAATTTATGGCTGAAGGATGTTGCACATCCAAGATCATGCATGCAGAAATCAGAACGTATAGATTTTTTTAATTTTTAACACATGAATGCCATGGAATAAAATTTGATCTAGATTAAACACATTAATCTATCTAACATGCATGAAGTAGATCTAATCTACATGTAACAGGATTGATCACATACTTTTAAGATGCTGAAAATAAAAATTAGATTTAAATAAAATCATAAATTTGGAGATCGGATCTCCATACCTTTGTGCGGGTCGATGATCTCCACTGCTGATGATCATGGTAATCTGATGAGATTTTTGTTAAGCAGCACACACATCTAGTCTCTACGGATATCCACACAAAGTTCTCGATCCGATCAAAGGCTTCTGACTTCATCGAGGTGCTAGCTCTCTTCTAGAGTCATCTCCTAATGGTTGATCTGGTTCCTTCTTGGTATCTTTCAGACTCTTTCAGATCTCTGAAAAGGAACAGGTGGAAGATGAAGGAAAGATAAAAACCTAAAGAACTTTGTCTCTTTTCTTTTCTCTCTTCTCAAAACTCACCCGCCAAGGAGAAGCCCTAGGAGACCTCACACCCTAGATGAGAAAAGCCCACAGGAGGAGATGCTCTCCTCTATTTTTCTCATGCTCAGAAAGGTGCAATGCCTCCCTTATTTTTCCTCACACCCCAGATATGGTTTTCATGGTGAATATTAGATATCTCATGGTGAATTATTTTTTCTCCTTGTTGCATAAAAGAAGCTCCTTTTATGGCTTGGCATCAAAGAGGTTTGGATGAGATCAAATCTCATCTTGATAAGGAATAAGTTCAAAATCAAATTTCAAACTTTATCTTTCTTTTGGCATTGAGAAACGGGGTTATCTGCCTTTGCATGAGATATCTCACACTAACATAAGAGGGCACAAAAGAATGAGGGCATAGCTTCTTATGGCATGCGATTAATGGGACGCTAAGGAGAAAGAGTCCTAGTCAATTGGGACTTCTCTTGGTGCTTCAATTAAACTTAACTAAATCTGATTCAGTTGTACCCAAAGAGAAGAGAAAACCTAATCTAATTAGGAACCCATTCTCCTCAATAAAATTCTAATCCAATTAAGAATAAGCTGAACCCAAATCCTGATCAGATCAAAATTATTCTCCTTTGTGATTGAGTTATCTCATAACTCAATTAGGCTTAATCCAATCAAACCTAAATTAATCTAAATTGAATCCAATTTAGTTAAACTTGATTTCAACCCCATTGCTCAATCAAATTGAGTCAATTAGTAATCTAATTGCTAATTAATCCTCTTATGATTCACTAACACTTAGTGAATTAATTTATTAAAACTTTAGCATTGGATTAATTATCAATCATATTGACAATTAGATCCAATAGTGATTCATAATTGCTAATCAACTATCTGATCAGTCAAATACCTCTTTTGTGTGTGACTTTATATATTTTATTCTATTTGGTAGTAAGCTATACTATGATTCCTATCACAATATCATCGAAATTCTTTTTATACGAGTTAGAATGATTCCAACTCTGTCTATCAAGGATCATCGATCATCAAGATGATACTTGATAAGTCTCACAATCCACTAGTGACATATAGTAGTATGTAGTAGCAACTTAATAGAATGAAATATAAACTTTTAGGTACAATTACCATGTAGTTCGATTCTTCTATCGTGAATCCCAACAAGATGCAGGTTAAGGATAGCTCGTCAAATCCATTCATCCATCATATGTCAGATTCAATCGACTCGAGTCTATATAAAATTTTATAAAAAAAATTTTCCATCATTCACCTACCATGGCTATGGATTTTTGAACTCAGTCTCATGAACTGCATAGAACCTCTCCTTATCTATCAGGGTCGACAAATCTCATCTTGGTGCATACCCTATTCCTATGTATATAAGATA
This sequence comes from Elaeis guineensis, assembly GCF_000442705.2. Taxonomy (NCBI): domain Eukaryota; kingdom Viridiplantae; phylum Streptophyta; class Magnoliopsida; order Arecales; family Arecaceae; genus Elaeis; species Elaeis guineensis. The sequence goes on from NC_025997.2 coordinate 35,285,362, forward strand.
CCAAAAGAGAGCTCTTCACATGGTAGAATTTTAGGCATGTTTCATGGTGTGAAAAATAGAGAGGAGGATCCTCTCTCTTGGGGTGTGCATAAAAATCTAAATTTCAGATTTTTGGTTCTTAGAGTTTGGGAAGAGAAAATAAATTAGAAAAAAATTATTTTCTTCTTTATCTTTCTTCTACCTCTTCATCTCCTCCAGAAGTTCATCTTCAACCTCTGAAAAGATTCTAGAGATTTGAAGAAAGAATCCAGATCAGCCAAGAAGAAGGTCTTCACGTGAGCTAGCACTCCCGAGAAGATCGATCAGATCAGGGCTTCAAGTGGATTTTTTGTAGAGGTTGGATGTATATGCAGCTGTGAGCAACTAGCAAGGATCTTCTCCACCACGTCTCTCAGTAGTAGAGATCATTGACCCACGATCAGGTATGGAGTTCTGAACTCAGATTAGAAGTAGATGTGATCTACTGCTCACATGCATGCATGCTGATTTGATCTTCAGTATCTTTTAGATTTTATATGCAACATAACATATCATAGATCCTAGAGTAAGTTAATTTGATGATTAGATCATATGTATTCTAGATTAATTTGATTAATCTAGTTATCTTTCATTGTAATTTTTTTGAAAAAATTTCGAAATACATGCATGAAATCGCCTACGCATCCCAACAATGATTTGATAGATAGAGACCACCGATGGATCCAAAAACTTACAACAATGATCTCCATGATATTTGTAGTATACTATCAAAATTTTATTTCAATCGAATGTCATTATTATGGTCAATTTAGCAAGTGATGATTTTGAATGCTAAATGAAAAATGAGTGATCAAAATACCAAACTACATCCGATTAAGATGATTTTTTAGATAAATGATCTTTGCTACTATTTTAATCATTTGATCGGTGGTGATCATAAAATTCAAACTGCATATATATGAACCATTAGAAAATGGATACTGAAGTTGCAAGAGAAGGAACTAGCTCGTATTTGTTTCGATCGAGGAACAGATACTGAAGTTGCACAAAATATCAATTAGAATCCAAAAGATGCCACTAATTATTAGTCAAAAACCAAATAAATATTATCCTTCAAATATGAGCCCATTCTTCTCTTGCAACTTCAGTATCCATTCCTCAATTGAAACAAATACGAGCTAGCTCCTTCTTCTCTTGCAACTTCAGTATCCATTCTTCGATGGTTCATATACACATGGTTTAGATTTTATGATCACTATCATTCAAATGATTAAAGTGGTAGTAAAGATAATTTATCTAAAAATCATCTTAATCGGATGCAATTTAGCCTTTTGATCACTTATTTTTCATTTAATAATTGAAATCATTACGTGCTAAATTGACCAGGATAATGATGTTTGATTGAAGTAAAATTTTGATAGTGTACTATAAATATCACCAAAATCATCATTGCAAGTTTTTGGATCCATCGATGGTCTCTATTTATCAGATCATTATATGATCATTCATGATCGTCGAAATTGAATTTTATTAATTGACATAGCTAGGGCTATCAGATCGAGGCAGTCTTTTGTTACAACACTCTAATAATAATTACATAGATAATGAACTATGAAGATGGATTTTAAATTTTAAATTTATATTATATTCAGAAAAAAATATGAAAAAATTTATATTTAGCTCTATAGTAGCGGTTGAGTAATAACCACTGCTATAGGTATATTGTAGTAGTTTTAAAACTGCTACCATAAGTCTATAGTAGCGATTGCTACAACCGCTACTAAATGTCTATTGCAATGGTTGATAACTATTGCCATTAACCTGTAGAAGTAGTTTTAAAAACCACTGCCATAGGTTTGGAATTTTTTTTCCTTGTGCCCTGTCTTCTTCATCTTGCGCTTCCCTCACTCTCTCTCTGTCCTCTCTACTCGAAACCCTACCTACCCCCACCCACCACTAGCCCACCTGCTGCCACCCCCTCCCTCTAGCATCATTCCCAGCCCACCCCATCGTTGGCTCCAGCCCCCTCGGCCCCACCTCCCTCGACCCCGGCCCCCTTTGGCCGCTGCCATCCTCCCTCTAGCACCACCCCCCTCGCTCAACCTCGACCCCTTTTGGCCCTTCACCTTGCCTCGCTCGGCCTTGGCCCCCTTTGGCCGTTGCCCCCCTCCCTCGACCCTGGCCCTATTGGCCACCACCCTCCCTCTAGCGCCGCCCCTAGCGCCGACCTCCTCCCACTAGCACCGCCCCCTCCCTCGACCTCGGCCCCCTTTGGCTGCTGCCCTCCTCCCTCTAGCACCGTCCTCCTCCCTCTAGTGCCATCCCCGTCGGCCCCAACCCCGGCCCCCTTAGGCCGCTGCCCTCCCTCTAGTGCCAACCCCCTCCCTCTAGCGCTGTGCCCCTCCCTCAACCCCGACCCCCTTTGGCCGCCACCCTCCCTCTAGCGTCGGCCCCCGTCGCTGCCCCCTTCCTCTAGCTCTACCGTTGGTGACCCTCATAGCTCTGCATAACCCCCCTCTCTACAGCAGGTATGAAATTTTTTTTAATTTCACTTTATAATAATATTTATAATCATTTATAATATTTATAATAATATTTATAATAATTTCATAAAAGAAACCCCTGTCGGTGGGTTCTAGGCTGTGCCAGCGGGTTCTAGACCATGTCAGCGGCTGTGGGCCGTGCCGGTGGGTTCTGGGCCATCAAACTTTGAACCATGTCGGTGGGTTCTGGATCATGCTCATGAGTTCTGGACTGTGCCAGCGGGTTCAGGGTCATCGGGTTTTGGACTGTGTCGGTGGGTTCTAGATCGTACCCTCGAATTTTGGACCATGCCGGTGGGTTCTGGGCCATCAGATTCTAGACCAAGCTAGTGGATTCTGGGTCATGCCCATGAGTTCTGGACCATGCCGGTGGGCTTTGGGTCATGCCCATGAGTTTTGGGCCATGCCGGTGGGTTCTGGGCCATGTCGACAATTGTGGGCTGTGCCGTCAGGTTCTGAGCCATCGGATTCTGGGTCGTGCCCACAAGTTCTAGGCTATAGAATTAATGTAATTCTTGTGATAGAATTTATTGCATAAAATCTTTTGGGTTACTGTTTAGTCCTTATTGCTTTTGCTTGTTGCATTGCATAACGATAGACTCGTCAATTGATTAGTGTGCATAATTTACAGTATCCGTACATTTATATATTTTTTATATAGATGGGAAAATTATGTGCAATGATCAATTGATTGTCCAATTTGGATAGTTTAAGAATTGTAAATAATTTTATAGGTAATTACAGTAATCAAACAGTATATTGGACCATGCATACAAAGTATTTTTCTAGGACAAAACTTATCTGGTGTTGTTGAGATCCCAAATATATTTGTTAGAAGCGATGGTGATGTCTATATTGTAGATGCTAATAGGAGATGAATCAACATCCTGGTATAAATGTTAGTGTTTATTTATTGATGCTCTACTAATATTATTGTTCAACATGTTATATTTGTTAATATTCATTAACGTTGCAGGCCATGATGGCACCAAAATGCTATCTAGCTTTCACCCCATCCCTCAGAGGACTACGTAAATCTCTACATCTAAGCCGCTGCTGGAGCATAGTCCATCAACCTCTGCATCAACTTCAGCTTCATAGGCACATACTCCTACCATCGGCACATCTGAGCCTCCACTGATAGCCACGTCTCTGGCACATACTCCACCCACCGATGAGGCTCCACCGGCATCCACGTCGCACGATCCCAATAAGAGTAGGTTTTCATTATATCAATTATTTATTTATTTATTTTTTGTATAGTTATTGCACACTCTTTTATATATTCGTAATGTATTTTCATTGCAGGTGCATCATCCAGTAGGACATTTTGCAGTCCCATATCCATGTCGCATGTGTGGAACCGCCAGCATCAAGTCATGGTGGAGTATGATCAGGAGGGGAGGCCAGTAGGGGAGACCGCATAGGAGATGTATTTCTTTTTCGATATGCTTGTGAGGCGATCCGATATCATTCCCATACTGCCCATAGACTGGTGGTTGATGGACCCTCAAGACAAGGACTGGATGTGGGAGGAGATTTGGGTAAGTGTATCTTAATTATATGTATATGCATGTAATATGTTTATACTATGTTTGATTAGAATAATTTTGTAACTAACTTCTGATAACTTTGTGCAAAAGAGGTACGACTTTCTAGATCATGAGAGGGCTCGAGATGTCCGACTGTAGAAGATTGGAGAGTTATATCGAAACTACAAGGTCAAGCTCCACAAAAGATGACTAAAGCACCGTAGGGACATTGAGGAGGAGCTTGTTCCTTGGATCCAAGACTGTTCCCCGAGTTAGTGGGAGGGGATGGTCGGGCATTGGAGGAGCTAGGACTTTCAGGTTCAATTTGTAACTTATGGATTTTTTATTATACTAACAATTATATTTGATTTTAACTTATATGATTTAAATACTTTTTAGGCTACATCTCATCAGAATTGAAAGAATCGGGCTGCTCAGGAGTACACACACACTCTCGATCGTGAGTCTATGGCCAGTCATGTGTATAGAGAGATAATGAATTCTGACCCTTTAGTTTATAAGTTATTGAATTATTATTTTTCTGCATGTTTCTAACAAGCTAATTGATTGTTATAGCTGATGAGAGAAGGGGTGATGCCCAACCATAGCGCCATCATCCAATCGAGTCATACGGACAAGAAGGCAGGCCGATGAACGTCGCGATCGAGAGAATTTTTGTAAGTAATAACTAGAGTATGATTAGTATTATAGTTTTTTTATGAGATTTTATTTGAATTTGTAATTATAGGAGCAGTTAGACGTGCTTGCAGGTGAGGGCCTAGAGGTGCTTGTGGGTGAGGGCCCAGACACCTCTGGCCCCTATGACCATCTATCTCAGGTCTTGGAATATGAACATTTTGAGAGGATTCATTGCAGGTCTAGACATATGCTAATAAGCTACTGGTCTAAGGTGTGCATCTCCTCACATGCTTCTGGGGTCATCAGTTAAAAGCAGCTTCATGAGACCTTAGTGAAGACAGCTCAGGCTCAGGAGCGCGCATCTCAGGCTGAGGAGTGTACATCTCAGCTACAGAGCGTCATGTTTGCTATGGTGACACAGCTCTCTGCTCATCTTGGAACTGATTTTTTGAGTATTCAAGACATGTTGGCTAGCATTTCAACTCCAGCCCCTCCGGCTCTAGCCCTAATCCCTCCAACTCCTACTATAACGCCTTTTGATTCTGCTTCAGCCCCTCCCGATGATGACGAGATGCTAGGAGAGGAGGATTTTGATTTAAGAGATTTTTGATATATTTTATTTTTATTTGAAAAATATTGTAATATAATTTAATCAGTAATGCAATTTGAATATTTAAGATATATTTCTATATTATTGTTGAGTATTATGTGAAATTTGTGATTCTTACAAGTTTTATTTTGAGTAATTATATATTGAACTACATCTATCAGATAAAAAATGGCAAAATTAAGTGGTTGGCTATAGAAAAGGGCTATGGCAGTGGTTGCACAATCGCTGTTGTATTCGTACCAACCACTGCTGTGGTTCCGTGCCAACCGCTATCATAGATCTACGAAAGTAGTTTCTCAACCACTATCGTAGATCTATGGCAGCGGTTGTGCAACTACTGCTGTAGTCTATAGCAGTGGTTTCTTAATCGCTACTATATAATTTAAAGCAGTGGTTGCCCAACCACTGCTATAGAAGCCATAGTAGTAATTGAATAACTGCTGCTATAGATGCTATAGCAGCAGTTATCTAACTACTACGAGAGCCTCTATAGCAGCGGTTGGAAAACTGTTGCTATATTATAAGCTATAGTAGTGGTTGAATAACCATTGCTATACCTAGAATATGGCAGCGATTATATCAACCACTACAATAATCGCTGCCATAGATCTATGACGACGGTAACAGTGACAACGGTTGAGGAATGGCTACTGTAGACTATGACGGTGATTTTTTTGGCTATGGTAGCAGTTCACAACTGCTGCCATAGCCCTTTTCTATAGTAGTGATTGCAGATGCTAACTAACAATCTTACATAATATCTGATCTCTCTGATGGAGGATCGACATCGATTGGTGGACCTAAGAATAAGTCTGCTGTAGTGCACCATCTGCCACAAATCAAGGACAACGTTAAAGAAGTTATATATAGATGGTAATGTAAGATTTAATTATACAATTATAAATGGTAATGTAAGATTTAAAATGATGTATTTTATTGGCTAATAACCCAATGGTCTGTAACTAAATTAATTGAAATTGAAAAACCTGATTCTGCCTTTCAAGTGTGCATCTCGAGTCCAAATATTATAGGTTTTCCTATGATAAGTATACAAAAGAGTTTGAAATTATGGTTAGAAATCAGCTTGTTGTAGTTAAAAAAATAAAATAATAACTTAAAAATAATACTTAAATCAGAGACCAACAAAATAAACAAGGGAAAGAGGAAAAGAAGAAGGCTCAAATCTGCCATTGAAAATAAGGCATTGCAAGTTCCTTTGCACCTTTAACCATGAAGTGGCTACAAGTGGTTGTTTACGATGTAACAGACCATCCAAGCTTGCCTTGCAACTACAACAATAAGAATAGAAATGCATCACCTCCATCGATCTCTCTCTAGACTCTTTAGGCACATCTCGCACAGGTAGTCCCAGCCGCCTTCCCGAGCTCTCGATCGCCTACCCGAGCCTAGTCTGAAAATTAGAAATAGAAATTTTTAAAAAAATAAAATAAAAACTTAAAAATAGTACTGAGATTAGAGACCAATAAAGTAAACAAAAGAAAGAGGAAAAGAAGAAGGCTCAGATCTACCATTGAAAATAAGGCATTGCAAGTTCCTCTGCACCTTTAACCATGAGGTGGCTATAAGCAGTTGTTTGTGATGTAATAGACAATCCAAGCTTACCCTGCAACTGCAACAACAAGAATAGAAATGCATTACCTTCATCGATCTTTCTCTAGACTCTTTAAGCATATCTCGTACAGGCAGTTATCATAGCCTCCTCGAGCCCCCAGCCGCCTTCCTGAGCCCCCCACCCCTACCCAAGTCCAGTCTGAAAACTAAGAATAGGAATTTTTTAAAAAAAATAAAATAAAAATTTAAAAATAGTACTTAAATCAAAGAACAACAAAGTAAATGAGGGAAAGAGGAAAAAAAGAAGGCTCAGATCTGCCATTGAAAATAAGACATTGCAAGTTCCTCTGCACCTTAAACCATGAGGATGCTGCAAGCAGTTGTCTGCAATATAACAAACCATCCAAGCTTGCCTTGCAACTATAACAAGAACAGAAATGCATCATCTCCATCGATCTCTCTCTAGACTCTTTAGGTGTATCTCGTACAGATAGTCGTCATAGCCTCCCCGAGCCCCCCACCCCACATGGCTAAAGATGTATGGCATGCGAGGGCTAGATGCCTTGGACACTAGCTGGGACCTAAGGCCCGAGCATGCAGGGCATGCCCTAGCTCCATGTTCGCAATGCTGACCAACACCTTCCCTCGACCTGAGCGCACAGGATGCATGGAGGCTGGATGTCTTGGATGCCCGCTAGGACCCGAGGCTTGAGCACGAAGGGCATGCCCCGGCCCAGTGTTTGCAATGCTGCCTGGCACTTTTCCATGATCCGAGCGCTCTACATGTCGAGCCCAAGTCTCATGCTTCTAATTAATTAATTAATTCATTAAAATCAAACTAATTAATTAAATTAATATTTAACTAGTTAGTTTTTAATATCTATTATATATAATTAATATAATTTAAATAAAAAATTAACTTTTAGTGATGGCTAATTTCGTTGCTAATGCTCACAACAGAAGGTGGGCTATCACACAGGGACTGAGGCACGCGCTGGCGCATAGGGACTGAGGGGCAAGGGGACGTCGGCTCAAGGTGCGGTCGCAGAGATGGGGCCATAGGATCCGGGCTGCGGGCTGGGGTGGCGGGGCAGGTGCCACAGGGTCGAACCGATGGGGTTGGAGCGGCGGCTCTAGGATGCAGCCGTGGAAATGAAGGCACAGGGATGGGGCCATGGGAAGGCGGCCCTGGGCTAGGTGCGGCGGGGTAGGGGCTGTGGGGTCGGGCCGATGACGTTGAGGCCGATGGGGTCAGGGCGACTGCTGGTGTGGAGGGATATGGGCTCGGGGCCGCAGGGTCGGGCCAACAACGTCAGGGCCGACAAGGTTGGGGTGGCCGTGGGAGTGGAGGGATGTGGGCTCGGGGTCGCAGGATGCTGGAGAGACAAGGCGAGGTGTTGGGGAGGTTGGGGCACTGGCGAGAGGAGAATCACGAGAAGGGGAGAGAGGATGAGGTACTTTTTCTCTCGATGAGAGGTAAATAGGTGGAGCATTAGCGATGACAAAGTGGCCATCACTAATGCCTTCGATAAAAGTATTAGCGATGGCATTCCATCGCTAAAATCATGGCTAATACTTTTATCAGGAAAAAATATTTTTTCATAATTTTTTAAGTAAATTTTTTTCATAATTATTAGCGACGACAAATATAGATGTCTCTAATAACCATCGATAATTAATTAATTTAATTATAATTATAATCAAAAAATTATTTAAAATTTTAATTTTATTAGTGATGATTTTTATCATCACTAATAGTCAGTCTTCCGTCACTTATATGACTATTAGCGACAGCAAAAATATCATTGCTAAAAGCCATCGCTAATAACCCTTTCCATTGTAAATTTTATACTTGCTAATTTTTTTTCTGAATATGATATAATTTTAAAATTTAAAGTTCATCTTCATCATTTATTATCTAAATAATTATAATTAGAATATCATCACAAAAGATCATCTCGATGTGATAGCCCTAGGTATGTCGATCATTAAAATTTAATTTTGATGTTCACAAATGACCGTATGATGCTCTGATAGATGGAGATCATCGATAGATCTAAAAATTTACAACAATGATCTTGATGATATTTATAGCATACTATCAAAATTTTACTTCAATCAGATATTATTATCATGGTCAATTTAGCACAGGATGATTTGGACCGTTAAAAGATAAACGAGTGACCAAAAGGCCAAACATCATCCGATTATGAGGTGATTTTTTAAATAAATAATTTTTACTACTATTTTGATCATTTGTATGGTGGTGATCATAAAATTCAAACCATACGTATATGAATAATATATAGTTCTTGATACTCATTCTTAAAGTCCTTAAGTAATTATATTTGTGTTTGTGTAAGATCTGCTTAATATAGATGGTTCATATACGTGCGGTTTGGATTTTATGATCACCACCATATAAATAATTAAAATAATAGCAAAGATCATTTATCTAAAAAATTATCTTAATCGGATATCGTTTGGCCTCTTGATCACTCATTTTTCTTTTAACAATCGAAATTATTCCATGCTAAATTGACCATGATAATGATGTTCGATTGAAGTAAAATTTTGATAGTATGCTATAAATATAATTAAAATCATCGTTGTAAGTTTTCGAATCCATCGGTGGTCTCTATCTTTCAGATCATCATGTGGTTGTTTGTGGCCATTGAAAATAAATTTTATTGATCGACATAGCTAGGGTTATCGGATCGAGATGATCTTTTATGATAATACTCTAATAATAATTATTTAGATAATAAATAATAAAAATAAATTTTAAATTTTAAAATTATATCATATTTAAAAAAATAAAAAAAAATTTATGATGGTGAATTTCATCTTTAATAGTGCCGTCGCTAATAATCATTAGCAACAGCACATATTGTTGCTAATACTTTTTCCACCATCACTAATAACTTTAATAAATAAAAAAAATTATTTTTTATAATGATGAGTGCCGTCACTAATAGCATCATCGCTAACGATTATTAGAGACAATAATTGCCATTGCTAGTACTCCTTCTGCCATAGATAATAAGTTTAATAAATAAAAAAATTTCATAAATGATATTTGTGATGGCTAAATCTATCGCTAATAGTGCCATCACTAATAATCATTAGCAATGGCAAAAGTCATCTTTAATACTTTTTTGGCCATTGCTAATAAGTTTCATAAATAATTTTTTTTTGTGATGGCTTATTTTTTAGTCACGATTGTTGGTTGGTAAAAACTCTTATTAGTGAAGGTATTTCAACAATAGCTAAGAGCCATCGGTAAAAAATTACAAGCAATGAAAAATTTGCCGTTGGTAATGCCATCTCTAATACTACATATTAACGATGGCGGAAACGCCATCGCTAATAGCTGTCGCTAATATCTTATTTTCTTGTAATGGGTTCTTTATCTGGAACGGATCACATATATCTAATTCTCCTCTGATCATTCTAAATCTACCTCATTAAGGGGTTTGGTAAAGATGTCAACTAGTTGATTTTTAATACAAACAAATTCAAGTACAATATCATTATTTTAAACATGATCTCTAATGAAATGTTGTCTTATTTTATTATGTTTTATCCTAGAATGCTAAATTGAATTTTTAGTTAAGTTTATTATGCTAGAGTTATAACATCTTATTAGAATTTTAGTTTGTTCAATATCATAGTCCTTGAGTTGTTGATTAATTCAAAAAATTTGATCACAACAACTCTCGATTGTAATATACTTAGCCTTAGCTGTAGAAGATGCAACTGAATTTTGCTTTTTCGTAAACCAAAAGATGGAGTTTAATCTTAGGAATTGACATATTTTATATTTTACTAGTACTTTTCCTATCAATTTTATATCCACCATAATCAGCATCTAAATATCTAATTAAGTTAATTGATGATTGCTTTGATTACCAAAGTCCTAAGTTTTGTGTATCAACTAAGTATCTTCATATTCTTTTAACTGCTAGCATATGAGATTCTTTAGGGTTTACTTGAAATGTAGTACATATGCAAATATTGAATATTATATCAGGTCTACTAGCAGTAAGATAAAGTAGAGATCTAATTATACCTTATAGAGCTTTTGACCTATACTTTTGTCATTTTCATCTTTATCTAATCTGCATGATAGGCTCATGGATGTGCCAATTTTCTTAGCATTCTCTCTCTCTCAAACTTCTTGAGAATCTCCCTAATGTATTTTGTTTGATTGATAAAGATCCCTTCTCTTGTTTGTTTGATTTGAAATTCTAAAAAAAAATTTAGTTCCCCCATCATGCTCATTTCAAATTCACCCTACATTAACTCAGCAAACTCTTAGTAAAGATCTTCATTAGTAGCTCCAAAAATGATATCATCAACATAAATATGAACTACTAATAATTTTTTTTCTTTTCTTTTCAAAAATAGTGTTTTGTGTATGCTACCTGTAATAAATTTATTCTCAAGTAAGAATTTACTTAACATATCATACCATGTCCTATGTGCTTATTATAGTCCATATAATGTCTTATTGAGCTTAAAAACATGATTTGGTAAAGCATGATTTTCAAATCCAAGGAGTTGTTCTACAAAAATCTCTTCAATAATATAATCATTTAAAAATATACTTTTTATATCCATTTGATACAATTTGAAATCCATATAATAAGTAAATGCAAGTAATAACGCTTCTAACCTAGCTACCAGTGCATACATTTCATCAAAATCTATTTCTTCTTTTTAGTTATATCCTTTAGCAACTAATCTTACTTTATTTCTAATTACATTATCATTTTTATCTAGTTTATTTTTTAATACCCATTTGGTGTCAATTATTGGATGATCAAATGGTCTACTCACTAAAGTCCAAACATTATTTGTCTCAAATTGATTCAACTCCTCTTGCATAGCAAGCATCTAATTTGAATCATTTTTAGCTTCTTCTATGCATTTGGATTCAATTTGAGAGACAAAATCTAAATAATCATAAGCATTCCTAAGAGAGGCTCTAGTTCTTGCTCCTTATGAATGACCATCAATTATGAGATCTTTTGGATAGTTGTGCGCATACCTTCACTCCTTAGGTAGATCCTTATGCTCTTTGTTCATGCTTTTCTTAAGATTCAGTACTTCTTCATCATCTTTTGTTTCTTCTCCTCCATCTTGACTTGGTTTCTCCTTCATATTAAGTTCTTTTATCCTATTTTCTAAGATACTTGTATCATCAGTAATATCTTCCTTTCTCGAGAAAAGATTGTTAGCTCCATCAAACATATGTATAGATTCTTCAACAACCAATATTCCTTTGCTGAAGATTCTATATATCTTACTAGATGTGGAGGATCCTAAAAAGATATCCTCATCTGACTTGACATCAAATTTATCTAAGTTATCTTTTCTATTATTTAATAATAACGACATCCAAAGGACATGAAAATAGCTAATATTAGGCTTCCTACCTTTTCAAAGCTCATAGAAGATTTTCTTTAAAATGAGATGGATTAAAACTCTATTTAAGATATAACACGAGGTTTTAATAAGTTTAATCCAAAAATATTTTGGAAGACCTCCTTCACACAGTATGGTATGGGCCATCCCTTTTAAGATTCTATTTTTTTCGTTCCACTACCCCATTTTATTGGAAAATTCTTGGTGCTAAAAAATTATGTTCAATGCCACATTTATTACAAAAATTTTTAAAATTTTAATTTTTAAATTCAGTACCATGATTAGTATGAATGCAAACTATGTTTAAGTTCTTTTCATTTAAAATTTTAGGATAAAATTTTAAGAAAACAGCAAAGGCTTCATCCTTATGTACCAAGAATAAAACTCAAGTGAAGCGTGAGAAATTATCTGTGATCACAAGTCTATATTTCTTTCCTCTTAGGCTTGTAATCCTAGTAGGTCCAAATAAGTCTGCGTGGATCATTCAAATGGCCTAGTAGTTGAAATTATATTTTTAGATTTAAAAGTCTTTCTATTTTTTTTTTCAAATTGACATGCATCATAAATTCTATCTTTTCAACATTCAATTTAGGTAAATCCTTAACTAGGTCTTTTATAATTAATTTAGAAATAATATTCATGCTAGCATGTCCTAATCTATGATGCCATAACCGAGTCTCTTTGATTTTGCATCCATTGTCATAAGGCATTGTCACTCTTCATGGCTATCTCATCGAGATCAACCATGTAGATGTTGCCATGCTATGTCCTATGAACTTAATACTTTCATCAAAGAGACTAGAGATGAGGCACCAGGATGACTCAAATGTTACTTTAAAACCTTTATCACGCAATTGGCTTATACTAAGTAAGTTATGTCTTAAATTATTAATAAACAATATATTTTCAATGAAGGTGGAAGAAGTGATCTAATTTTTATCAATTCTAATGATTTTTTCTTCACCGTTGTCATCAAAGGTTACCACTCCTCCTTCCTTTTTTTCTAAGATGATGAATTGATCTTTGTTATTTATCATACATCTTGAACAGTTATTATCCAAATATCATATTTTTTAGCTCCATTGGCTGTAAGATATTTCTGCAAAATAATCAAGTAGCTGATTTAAGTACCCAAATTTTCTTAGATCCTTTAGGGTTAGCAATCATAGTTTCTTTTGAAATCCAAATCTTCTTGACTATTTTTCCATTAGATTTTTTAAAGTTGCATATATGTGCTTTGTGCACTATTCTACCACAACTAAAATATGTGACATGTGAGGTAGTATGTGATGATGATGAACCAGTGAAAATTTTTTTTAAGAACTTTTATTTTTTGTTAGGATTGAAACCAATATCAGCTTTGTTATAAATGCCTTTTTGGTTGTTTAAGATCATTTGTAATTTTTTTGAACTACATGTAAATTTATCAATCAATGATTTTAATTTTTCAACTTTCTTCTGTATGGATTCATTTTCTTCTATCAAAAGTTTATTACTTCGTATGATTTCTTCCTTTTCTAGGACAAAACTTTATTCTTTAATTATTTTCAAAATTTTGTTCTTAGTACTTATTTTTCTAAATTCATCCAATAAATCATTGGCAACCCCATGAGTTTAAATTGCAAGCTTGATCAAGATGTAAAAGGTAAAGTAATAAATCCTAAGCTTTATAAAGCTATGATCGGGTCACTACTTTGTTTAACAGCAAGTAAATCTGATATTATGTTTTGCATATGCGTGTATTGTTGCTCGTTGAATTGATTTTGATGATTACAAAGCATTTGAGGAGATTACTAATAATTTTGGCTTAAAAAAAGATTTATTATATTTTAGGGGTAAAATCATAATTTTATCAGATCTGATTCGGAAGCCTCAAGAGCAAGAATAAAAGATGTATAATCTATTGGAGGTAATTTCAATATTTTTGGAAGTATATTTTGTAAGAAAATTAGGTTTATATTTTTGAGTCGACCCCATGAGTCGACTCATGGCTAAAAGAGCTGAACGGCATGTAAAATTTTTGGCTGGCACACTCTGTGAGTCGACCCCATGAGTCGACCCCTTGGCATGAGTCGACTCTATGAGTCGACCTCTACTGCTCTGCAGGCCAAAATTATAGAACAGTCATTTTCTGCTCTTTTCCACAGAGGTCGACCCCATGAGTTGACCCATGAGCATGAGTCGACCCTATGAGTCGACTCCTGTGACGAAAAATTTCTACAACGACTAGTTTTTAATCCATTTTGATTGCATTTAATTCTCATTTAATATGCTCTAATGGCTCTATTTCAGTCCAGATTACTCTCCACCATTATTTGAAGTTATAAAAGGAACTTAAAGGAGGGAATCAAAAACAAGAAAGTTTTTTGAAAAAGATTCTTCAAGCATTCATTTCAATCCTAAGCAAGAGCCCACTTAAAAAGGTCAAGAAGCTTTTATTTCAAGTTCACCAGCTCCTCAAGAGCTCATTCAAGTCTCCAACCACCTTGAGAAAATCAGAAAGAGCTTCCTTCTAATTATGTAAAGTGTATTTAAAGTATTATTTGCTCATTAAAAGAGCTACATCTATACTTTTATGTGATTAACTCCTATACTCTATTTTTGAGTTATTTATTTTGTTTTGGAAGGAATCCAAAACATGGAAAGGTTGATCCAAACCTTAAATCGAATTGTATTGGGTTGGTTTGTATCCGAAAAATAAGTGTTCTAGCTTAGGATAACTAGAGTCGGAGGTTTCGACGTTGTATTCGGATTGAATACAGTCTAGTAGATTTAAATTCTCAAGTAGGAGCTTGGGGAGTGGATGTAGGTGCAAGGTTGGCACCGAACCACTATAAATCTTCTTGTTTGTGTTATGCTTACTTGCTCTCCTTTTAAATTTTTTTATCCTCTTGCATTCTTGCATCCAACTTCTACACATTGCATAAATTACACTCTCCATACTTATCTTGCTCATTGTTAAATAATCTTCATAGTTGTAAGTTAAGTTTAATTTTTTTAAAAAAAACTTAATTCACCCCGCCCTCTTGGGTTGCATAGCTGGGCAACAAGTGGTATCAGAGCTCGGTGCTCTAGCCCTACTTTGATTTAACCATCAAAGAGCTAAAGATCTATGGCAACTCAAGTTGGCACTTCTCTAGCAGAGGGGCAGTCCATAAACCGACTTTCATTTTTCAATGGGTCAAACTATACCTATTGGAAAGCTCGAATGAAAATCTTTATTCAAGTACTTGACTATGATATGTGGAGTATCATAGTAAACGGACCACACACACCCACTAAATTAATTGATGGTGTGGAATCAACCAAACTCGAAAAAGAATGGGATGAGGTTGATAAGAAAATGGCTCAACTAAATGCTAAAGCCATGAATGCTTTGTATTGTGCTCTAGATGCTAATAAATTCAATCATATTTCAACATGCATGTCTACTAAGGAAATATGGGATAGATTAAAAGTAACTCATGAAGGAACTAATCAAGTGAAGGAATCCAAAATTAACATGCTCATGCACAAATATGAATTTTTTAAAATGGAGCATGATGAATCTATAACTGAAATGTTTACTCATTTTACTGATATTATAAATGGTCTAAAAAGTCTTGATAAGTCTTATTCTAATAGTGATCTCATGAGAAATATTCTTAAATCCTTATCAAGAACTTGGGAAGTCAAAATGACCGCTATCCAAGAAGCCAAAGATCTGAACATCCTACCCTTGGAAGAGCTTCTAGGATCACTGATGACACATGAGCTGAGCATGAAACAACTTCAAGAAGAAGAAGTCAAAAAGAAGAGGATAATTGCCCTCAAATCCACAGCTCAACTTGATGAAAAAACTGATGATACAAAAAATGAAGAGCAGGATGAAAAAATGGCTCCATTACTAGAAGGTTTAAGAAGTTTTTGAGGAAAAAGAAATAAGGGATGAGGAAGAGGCCACCCACAAAAAGAGAACACAACAAAGAGAAAGATAAGGAGCAACCCCTTATTTGCTATGAATGCAAGAAACCGGGATACTTTAAGTCTGAATGCCCACAACTAAAGAAGGATTCCAAGAAGTACAAGAAGAAGGCCATGATGGCTATTTGGAGCGGAAGTGATGAGTCAAGCTCCGAAGAAGAAGATTCAAATAAACAAGCCAACTTGTGCCTTATGGAACATGAAAATGAGGTAAATTCTGAAACTCCTATTGACTTTACTTTTGAAGAATTTCATGAAGCTTTTTATGATTTAATTGATGAACTAAAGAAGCTAGGGGTAAATAACAAAGAGTTAAAATCAAAGAATCAATACTTACTAAAATAAAATGAGAGTATTTCTAATGAAAAATCAATCCTGTCTCAAGAAAATCTGAACTTAAAAGATGAGATTGCCAAGCTAAAATCAATGGTTGAAAAATTTACCTTAAGTTCAAATAAACTTAATATGATACTTGAAAATCAAAAGACCGTTTATGATAAAGCTGGTCTTGGCTACAACCCCTTAAAGAAATAAAAGTTTCTAAAAAATATCTATGTAAACTCTTCAAGCAACAAGTTTTCAAACATTACTTGCTTTAAATGTGGTAGAGTAGGACACAAGTCATACAGTTGTTTCTCTAACAAATCTATAAATTCTAATGTAAAGAAAATATGAGTTCCAAAAGGAACCATTGTGACTAACCAAAATGGATCCAAGAAAGCTTGGGTACCTGAAGTAAAAACTTGACTTTTGCCTGCAGGTGTGTCTAGCATCCCAAGGAGCAAACCAAAAATGGTATCTTGATAACGGATGCTTGAGACACATGACTGGTGATGAATCCCAATTCATCACACTTGATGCTAAGAATGGAGGGATGGTCACCTTTGGAGATAATGGCAAAGGAAAGATCATCGGTATAGGTAACATTGGTATCACTCCCTCTAAGTTTATTAAAAATATTTTATTAGTAGATGGTTTAAAATATAATTTATTAACCATCAGTCAATTTTGTGATAAAAGATACAAAATTATTTTTAAATCTTCTGTTTGCATAGTAACTAGTCCTATTAATGAAGGCATTAAATTTGTTAGGCATAGACATGGTAATGTTTATATGGTAGATTTGAATGATCTATCCAAAATAAACATGCAATGCCTAGTAGCCTTGAACGTCAAGATTAATGAGACTAGTTGGCTTTGGCATCGTAGGCTTGCACATATTAGCATACACTCACTTTCAAAACTCATTAAGAAGGAATTGATTATCGGTTTACCCAAATTGAACTTTGAAAAGGATAGAATTTGTGATGCATGCCAACTAGGTAAACAAACAAGAGTTTTATTCAAATCTAAAAATATTGTTTCAACTTCTAGGCCATTAGAACTATTGCACATGGATTTATTTGGACCTACTAGAACTACTAGTCTAGATAGAAAACGATATGGTTTTGTAATTATTGATGATTTTTCTCATTTTACATGGGTCTTCTTTTTGGCACATAAGGATGAAACTTTTCATGTTTTCTCTAAATTTTATCAAGTTACAAATGAGAAAGATTTTTCAATTCAAAATATTCGAAGTGATCATAGAACTAAATTTAAAAATTAAGATTTTGAAAAGTTTTGTGATGAAAAAAGAATTGGCCACAATTTTTCGGCACTTAGGACACCCCAACAAAATGGGATAGTAGAAAGAAAAATTAGAACTCTTGAAGAAATGACCCATACCATGCTATGTGTAAGCAACCTTCCAAGATATTTTTGGGTAGAAATAATTAACACAGCATGTTACATATTAAACCATATTTTAATTAGACAAATTTTAAAGAAAACTCCCTATGAGCTTTGGAAAGGAAGAAAACCAAATATTGTATATTTTTATATTTTTGGTTGCTAATGTTTTGTGTTAAACAATGGTAAAGAAAGATTAAAAAAATTTGATGCAAAATTCGATGAAGCGATTTTTCTTGGTTACTCCTCTTCTAGTAAAGCCTTTAGAGTTTTCAACAAAAGAACCTTAGTAGTAGAGGAGTCAATACATGTTGTCTTTGATAAAACTAACGATCTTCCTTCAAGGAAGAATAAAGGTATTGATGATGTAGATCCTCTTATAGAAGGGATGAAGGAGATCACTCTAAAAGATTCAACCATTCAAGATGATGAAGAACATGAAGACAAACAGGATGAGGAAGGTGAAGAACAACAAGAACAACCTCAAGGTACAAATGATCTACCCAAAGAATAGAGGTATGATCACAATCACCCCAAGAAACTAATCATTGGTGATCCTACACATAGTGTAAGAACTCGTTCCTCACTTAGAGATGCATTCAATCATTTTGCTTTTGTCTCTCATCTTGAACCTAAAACTATAGACGAAGCTGAATCATTTCAAATTTTTAGCAAATTTTAAATTTGTCTTCAAACTGCTTATGATGTATTTCATTTAAATATTTGGATATAATATTTAAATGATGCATCTTCATAAATTTAAAATTCATGTTCAATACTTTATATATGCTTTTGCTCAAGTATTTTGTCATCATCAAAAAGGGAGAGATTATTGCTCCTTGAATTGATTTTGATGATTATAAAATATTTGAGAGGATTACTAATGATTTTAGTTTGAAAAAAGATTTATTATATTTTAGAGATAAAATCATAATTTTATCAGACCTGATTCGGAAGCATCAAGAGCAAGAACAAAAGATGTGTAATCTATTGGAGGTAATTTCAATATTTTTGGAAGTATATTTTGTAAGAAAATCAGGTTTATATTTTTGAGTCAACCCCATGAGTCGACTCATGGCTAAAAGGGCTGAACGGCATGCAAAATTTTTGGCTGGCACACTCTGTGAGTCGACCCCTTAGCATGAGTTAACTCTATGAGTCGACCTCTGCTGCTCTACAGGTCAAAATTACAGAACAGTCATTTTTTGCTCTTTTCCATAGAGATCGACCCCATGAGTTGAACCATGAGCATGAGTCGACCCTATGAGTCGACCCCTATGATGAAAAATTTCTGCAACGGCTAGTTTTTAACCCGTTTCGATTGCATTTAATGCTCATTTAATATGCTCTAACGGTTCTATTTCAGTCCAAATTACTCTCCATCATTATTTGAAGTTATAAAAGGCACTTAAAGGAGGGAATCAAAAACAAAATTTTTTTTTGAAAAAGATTCTTCAAGCATTCATTTCAACCCTAAGCAAGAGCCCACTTAAAAAGGTCAAGAAGCTTTTATTTTAAGTTCACCAACTCTTCAAGAGCTCATTCAAGTCTCCAACCACCTTGAGAAAATCAGAAAGAGCTTCCTTCTAATTGTGTAAAGTGTATTTAAAGCATTATTTGCTCATTAAAGGAGCTATATCTATACTTTTATGTGATTAACTCCTATACTCTATTTTTGAGTTGTTTATTTTATTTTGAAAGGAATCCAAAACATGGAAAGGTTCATCCGAACCTTGAATTAGATTGTATTGGGTTGGTTTGTATCTGAGAAATAAGTGTTCTAGCTTGGGATAGCTAGAGTCGGAGGTTTCGACATTGTATTCGAATTGAATACAGTCTAGTGGATTTAAATTTCCAAGTAGAAGCTTGGGGAGTAGATGTAGGTGCAAGATTGGCACCGAACCACTATAAATCTTCTTGTTTGTGTTGTGCTTACTTGCTCTCCTTTTAAATTTTTTTATCCTCTTGCATTCTTGCATCCAACTTCTACACCTTGCATAAATTACACTCTCCATACTTATCTTGCTCATTGTTAAATAATCTTCATAGTTGTAAGTTAAGTTTAATTTTTTTTAAAAAACCCAATTCACCCACCCCCTCTTGGGTTGCATAGCTGGGCAACATGTATGCTTGTTATCAATCCAATTCCAAAGAATCACATGTAATTACTGTTGAAAGATTTTTTTAGATATTTAATTAATACTTAAAATATTGGTTTATGGTATTCAAAACAATCTTCTTTAGATTTGATTGATTATTTTGATGCCAATTTTACTAGATGTAGATTAGATAAGAAAATTATAAATAATGTTAATTAATTTTTAGAAGTTAACTTGATTTCATGATTTAGTAAGAAATAAAATTCAGTTACATTATCTATAGTAGAAACCTAATACATCACTGCTGAAAGTTAATGTGCTCAAATTTTATGGATAAAAAAATAACTAGAAGATTTTGGTATTACTTGTAGCAAAATTTCTATCAGATATGATAATATTATTTCTTTTAATTTAACTAAGAATCCAATTTAGCATTCAAGATCAAAGCACATAGAAATTAAGCATCATTTCATTAGAAATTATGTACAACATAATTATGTTATGCTTGATTTTGTATCAATTGATAATCAAATTGTTGATATTTCACTAAATCTATAAGTGAAGAAAGATTTTGCATGATTAAAAAAGAATTAGGTTTTTATGTTCCTTATGGTTGACTTGCTTAATTCTATTCAAATTAATTTTATGAATAGTTAATTTATTGAATTTATACTTGTGTATTTCAATGTGCATTTGCTTGATTTTGATGTACATGAAATATAACTTGAGTGATTGCATCATTCTTAAAAAACCTATATTTGAATCTTTTTCTATGCCTGATTGAGCCGGCTAACCTATAATCATAATCGACCAATCATTAGCTGACTAGCCTAAAATCCTAAATCCATCTATGCTATGCTGACTAACCTATGAACTGAGTTGACTCACATGTCGAAATCTAGCTTTTTAATGGAAGCCCTAGGGGACCACTCTGACTTTTCCACTTCTACTTTCTTAGCCATCCCTATTGCAAAAGCCTTGTCCCACCAAATAGCTCCTTCCTTGTCAGTTACCTTTGATTTGTGGTGGGATTTTATATGCATATGGCTCTTGTGAAGCATGTTGCTTGGCAAATGAAACATAAAGGTTCTCCAAAGAAAGGTCTCCAAGCCTTAAGAGGATAGAGGTTGAACCAATTTCTACTACACCGAGGAGGTGACTCGAGCTCTACTCAAATGGATAGAGATCAACTTACTTCAATTCCATCTCTCTCCATGCTATCTACAAAGATATACCTCCCACCCATTCTGCCACAATGGGAAGAAAGGTAGAAATCAATTTTTTTGATCGAAAAATAGTGGAAAAATCAAAAAATTTGGTTGGGAGTACTTTTGCTCACTAAATGAACCTATTTATCCAAGTTTGATCTTAGAATTTTATGAGAATGCCACTTTGAAACCTGATGCCCTAGTTTATAAAGTGAAAGAAAAAGTGCTGCATGTTTTAGCCGATCTTCCTTGCCAGCTACTCAAGTTGCCTTATGTTGATGAATAATCAAACCCTCCCTTCATAAGGAGAAATGCACTAGTTTACATACTTGGAAGAATAGATGTGGAAGACATAAAGGGTTTGTTTGCTAATCAGTTATTGGCAATCTTAAAGATAGAAGAATACAAAAAGTAGTAAAAAATTTATAAATTTTCTAAGCCAATTCAAAAAGTCAGTTAGTCGATCAAGTCACAAAGATAACCGACTAAGAAGATATTTGAGCCGACCCAGTCTTAGATAGATAGAATAGATAGAAAATTAAAAAAAATTATATCTATTCTTATGCCATCTCAGACTTTTACTTAGCCAACTCAGAACTTCAAGTTAGTTAACTAAGAGCTTGGATGAGCCGACTCATAGATTTCTTATAGAATAATGGCTAGTTTTCTAGATTATTTCAAACGATCATATGTTTTTTATAACGACTATTTTTAAGCTTCCAATAGCTAGAGAATTAACTATAGATACTTTTGAGACCATAAATTAAAGTGAAGAATTCACATGGGAAACCAAGTTTTTGAATTTATTCTTGAAGCTATCAAGTGGAACAGAAAGGAGTGAGTGGAACAAAATTAAAAGAGTATTTAATTCACACCTTCCCATATTTACTCAACTGAAAGAGAGGAAAGGTGCATTGATTTGAGCCAACAACCACAAGTATTCAAGGAAGAAGTCAAAAAATTCAAGAGCTCATTCATACCGATTTCTTCTAGAGTTTGATAATTCAATTTTTTGTGCTTTAAATTCTTGTATATCTTTCTTAACTATTGCTATAAGTTTCTTGAGAAAGAAACTTAAGGATAGTAAAGGATTGGTCCAAGCCATTGTTAGATGTATGCCTTAGAAGTCAGATTGGCTGGCACATATACATATTCTAGGAACATAATTTTGTAATTAAAATTTTAAAATAAATAAAATTTAGATTTTTTTCATTCATATTGTATTTAAATTATATCTATGAATCATCCAATAAATTAATAGATGATGACATGTATTATCAAGAGTTGAGAATTTGAGGTACGTGTCATTAGTAGTTGATTCCTAAATACTTTCGATCGATAGATCATCATAGGGATGGTGACTGATCTAGATAGATCGGTGTATGGATTATTTTTTTTCATAGATAGAAAAATCTCGAGTCAATAGTGTGGAGACACTGGAGTAAGAGTGCAGGTGCTTGATAAAGATCAAGGGTACTGAACGTGACCAATATGAGAAATCATAAGAAAGGCGACCCACTTGTCAGAGACTTGCTTAAAGTTACAATGGTGTAGATAGTTCTTTAACCTACGGTGCCTCGACTGTTTGTAGTGGGATTGTTGCATTTGACTACATCAACATTTAGTTACCTAGCCATTCAAAATCTTGAGGTGTATGTTGGCTACAGTTGGTCTATTATAAAATAAATCACAAAAGCCCCTTTTATAGGCATATAGAGAGGTGGGGTGAAGAGTCCCAATGATCCTGGACTCTTACAGGATTCCACCTCCCTTCACATTTCTACATCCCAACACATACCAAAAAAATATGGAACATCCCTTTCCATTTTTTTCTATGATAAATCAATTCTTCAACTGATCTTCAATGAAAAATCTCTTCAAAATGTCACACGTATAAGGAAAAAGAAATTTATTGGCATGGAGAGGTTGATCTGGATGAGAACAAATTTTTTTGATAAGAAATATTTTGAAATCTAAGTTTAGAATCTTTCTTTTATCAAAACTAATTTAGATTTGGATGTAAGATAGATAAGAAAAAGAAATCTTTGGTATAAAAATATCTCACACAAAATAATTTTGTGTGTGGAGATATATGGTGTGCAATCTGGGTTGGTGCAGGGAGAAGAGTCCTATTCCAATAAGGGCTCCTAATTTTCTTATTTGAATCTAAACCAAATCATATCTGGTTTAGCCCAAATAAAATATATAAAACTCAATATAATTATGTTCATAAATTATTAATCAAATTTTAATCAAATTAAAAATTAATTGAACCAAAATTCTGATCAAATCAGGAATAATTCTCCCTTAGCGATTTGGTCATCTCATAACCTAATCGAGTCAAACCTAATTGAATCAAATCAATTAGATTTTATTTAATCCTTTGAGCTCAATAAAATTGAGATAATCAATAATTTAATTTCTAATTAATTCTTCATTAATTCATTAACACTTGGTGAATAAATTTATTATAACTTTTGCATAAGGTTAATCATCAATCAAATTGATGATTAAGTCTTTGAACAATTCTCAATTGTTGATCAGCCATATGATTAGTCAAAAACTTCTTTTGAGTGTGATCCCATAGGTTCGAACCTAAGTTGATAGCACAGGAACACCTTTCTGAACCAATCGATGTAACCATCTAGCAATGGTGACTCGACGTCCGAATAGGTCGAATGAAGGTGAAGCAACATTCAAGAACCTATTAGCGTATGGTTACCGTATAATTCATCCTTTTGAACCTAATGCTCGAGGATGACCTAGGATTTAACTGTCAATTCTTAAATAAATCATTCACATTATATTTTAATCTTTTTCAAATCCATCAGATGGATTATCTGGATCCAGATTTTGCTAAATTGAAATACACTGATGCATATCTCCTACTAATTCAGAGGGGTCAATCCCATCTTGACTCACGCATTGATTTGATAAGTACTTGACTATACCCAGAAACCTTTCATCACTGAATTAAAAACTCAGTTAGTCCGACACTAAAGTACAGTGAGTTGCTTGCAAGTCACCATGGTGATCTTAGGTCAGAAGGACACTTATACCTATACCCTTCACGAGCTACCCTTGACAGCAAAGTGATCCGTAGTTGGTCACATTTTGTGACGATGTACTCCTACATCTCACCTGTATTCCATATCAGTATCTCCATACTATTTGGTTATGAGGATAATCAATGCATATGGCACACAATGACCTATACTTGATATCACTATCATCCTAGTAATAGCATATCGTTTGATCGTGAACTAGTTTAAGGACTGTGATAAATCCTCCTTTATCGATCAAAGTAGTCCTAAGGACTTCGTCACAATATAGGAGTTCATTCGAAGATGTAATCTTATGATAAAAAATATCAAATAATTTTTATTATTTATCAATTCATATATATTTATAATTAGCACAATCATCAAACGATTGGCTTTAGGATGTAATTTCCAACAAGTCCCACTTAGACTAAAACCAATTAGTATAGTATCATATATCCATCTTTGATTTATCATCTCAAAACTTCTAAATACCAAAATTTTAGTAAATGAGTTGGTCAAGTTCTTCTTTCCATCGATCTTCTAAAGATTGACATTACTTTAACATATTTTTTGAATAAGATGGTAGTGATGCAAAATACCTAGTAAGCTAGCGGGACTTCAGCTCCTTGGCATGAGCTATGGCTCTGACGCTGTACAATACAGCAGGACCATCATCGAAGGGTACCACTTCTAACTTGTCAGTGAACCTGTACAATCACATAGCTTTCTTGCAAGCATCGAATGCTACAATGCATTTTGCCTCACAATTTGAATTTGGCTATATTTTTCTGCTTGGAACCTTTCCAACAGATTGCTCCATTATTTAGGGTAAGGATGTATTCTGATACGTTCTTGCTATTATTATATTCAATTAAAAATTGGAGTCATACTCCACAAGTTTTAAGTCAAATTCTCCATAACTGAGTCACCGATCCTTAGTATTTCTCAAATACTTAATGATGATCTTCCAGTGATTCTCATTCGGATCTTACAGATATCTACTCATTATCCTAGTAAGTATACTATATCCGGTCTCATACATAGTGTACATGATAGAACAAATTCTACTCACAAACACTGTGTATGTTGGACTGAAAAAACTTAAGCAGCCTCTTAGATCTATCTCTATAGATCTATCTCTATAGATCTTCATCTCTAAAATGAGAGATGCTTTGCTCAAAGTCCTTTATAGAGAACAATAATAATAGTGAAACATTTATTCTCTGTAATGTAAGGAATGTCATTCTCAATGAAGAAAATTTCATTCACATACAAAATAAGAAATACACTCACAGAACTATTAACCCATTTGTATTTGCAGGATTGTTCTTCGTTCTCAACGAAGCCATGCATTTTGATCACTTATCAAAATATACGTTCCAACTCCAAAATATTTAGCATTGCCATAAGAAAAAATATCTCGTTATGGTCAATACCATAATGTTGACAATATCCTTAGACAACCAGACGAGCTTTATAGGTCTCCACTTTCTCGTCTGTGCTACTCTGATCCTATTGAAGATCTACTTATACTCTATAGATTTTATCCCTTCGAGTGGATCAACAAGTATCCATACACCATTAACCTTCATGGACTCCATTTCGAACCTATGGCTCCAAGCCATTATTTGGAGTCGAACCTTTGCATGGCATCCATGTAGGTGATCAAATCTTTATTGTTCTTATCGAGTTCAACAAGATCACATCTCGAATCTAGATATCGAAGTATCTATCTGATGGATGTGGTACTCTATCAGATCTTTTTAATGGTACCTCTATAATAGGTTTCGAGTTTGATCCAATTCTATGGGTTTATTAGATTATATCGATTCTTCTACCTGTCGAACTTCATAAGTTTCATATTAAAGGCATCAATACCTTCATCAAGGTACTTCTTTTCTGAAAAAAATACCAAACAACTCTTATTCTTTAGCATGGTAGAAGTTATATCTCCTAGATTTTTTGGGACACCCTACAAAATAATATATATAGAACCAAGACCCAAGTTAATCGGTCTGCAAATGTTTGACATAAAACAAACACTCCCAAACCTTAAGGTAAGAGAATATTGGCTTACGCCTAGTCCATATCTCATATGGAGTCTTTACAACTGATTAATTCAAAATTTAGTTTAGAATATAATAAGCAGTCTTAAGAGAATAACCTTAAAAAGAGACTGGCAAACTTGCAAACCCCATCATGGATCGAACTATGTTTAACAAAGTCGATTCCAATAAGAGAGAATCCTTATTCTTTTCTAGATTTGTCAAAAACTCATCGGAAGGGCATTCTCCTCTTTGGTCTAACCAAAGAGTTTCAATGCTCTTTCTAGTTTGTTTCTCTATCTTATTATGAAATTATTTGAATATTTCAAATAATCTAAATTTATGATAAATATATTCGTAGATCCAATACATTAATATGTATCAGACTTAAAACATCATTGGCTTGTTCATCTTTTCAGTAAAAGGTGACTTGATTATTTTACTAAGGAGATAGGATTAACGGATTGACAATGATTCACAATCATTGACCTTAAGAATTATCTCCTATTGATCCTATTCTTGTTTAATGATCAAGCCTTAATTGCCAAAGGTAGATATTTGTGACATTATCTATTTTAGAGAGTTTGTTTGATTATGTACAATATCCTAACAGGCTGTGACTATTCATAAATATTATTTCTTAATTGTTCACATGATTTTGACATCATTCATAATGATATCTCAAAAATTATTAAACAATAATGACAATCACTAAAACGATATTATTAGAATTGAAAATAAGCTCGACGATTCTTAAAATCAGGATTGGAACATAACTTTCAACTTCAATATTCAGGAACCTCTGGCTATTTTCAAACTTTCTACTAACCTAAAATTATTGCAATAATTTGCATAGACTTCTAATATTCAATACCCAGATAGTAGTATCACAGATAGAGAAATCATAAGGTGTTATCATATAAGTATTTTGGTCAGCAATCCTTTGCTGATTTCTCTTCCTTAGCCTATTCAGATCAAGAGACTCTGCCAGACCAGGTTAACCTTAGACTCTTTTGTCAGTTTGGACTCCTTAGTCCAAGCACGACTTTCTTACACCTTTCTTTTTTTTCTCAAAGAATTATTGTCACACTGAAGATACATTTTCAGAGGTATGAAAGAACTCCTTCAATATTTAAAAAATTTTCTCTCACTGAGCATCATCGAATTTATAACTAAATTCATATTCTTTGTTGCTCTCAATAACACCACACGATAGTATGATCATTTGGCCACTTCTGATAAGTATCTTTGATCGCATCACATGTGTTGGATGTGGAAACTTCAAATGCTAGATCCACAATCATATGTAGGATCCATTCGTGCTCTAGAACTATTTGCAACTTTCGATACCATCTATCAAAGTTGGTTCCTATAAATAAGTTACTGTCAAACAGTGAATAAAGCAACAGACATCTAGCCATAATTGAAAGAAAAATACAGGACCTCTATGTTTATGAATTGATTAAGCCTAAAGACTTAGACTTTAGTCTAAAAATTCTTTACTATTTTATTTGAATTGATAGTCTCTACCTCCAATCTGAGAAATTACTCTAATTTCATAGTGGGTACTAGAATCCACACAGACTGCACACGAGCCCGACTTTGGTCTGCTCACCCATGTACATCTTTGGGTAGGTTCTTAACCAATTATTTCATCAAATAATTTTTAGTAATTGATTTAGCCCCAGGTAACATTTTAGTTGACTTTGATCTTTTCTACAATCTCTGGTTAGGTCCAACCATTAACATGATTATACTTACGAATCCAACTATCAAATAATCAGGTCCAACTTTGGCTGGATAACTTGACCACTTAATAAAGAGACTCGACTAAGTTATCATATTATTGAATGATAATTTCAATAGCAGATGAACACTAGGCCTTTGGGCCTCCAATGATCATCATACTAATAGACCCATTATCATCTAACTTAATGGGAGGCTATAATCTAGTTATCTCCATAACTAGATCATTTTAAAGACCTAATAATTTAAAAAATTTTAATCAATTTAGAGAAGAGATGAGAAGAGATCAACTAATAAACCACAATCCTTCCACTAACTTCACCAAGTCATTGAATTAGATTATGGTCATGCTAGTTGAACTGACACCTAGATCAATCACACTGATCAACCTTAATGGCATGGGTAAACTCGAATCACTTAGCGATCTAATCAAGACATAATTCATCAAATTGGTTAGATAAGTGAGATCAGTAGGAGGGTCTGCTAAGCTTGCCTTAGACACCATCAAAATAGTCAGATAAGCCACTCTCAATTAAAAACCACCAGTCGAAATGTCGAACTTATTTTAGACACCAATTGATTAATTAGTTTCGATTTGACCAACCTAATGATTCGGGTTCAACCACTAAGCCATAATCAAGTTCTATTTGGTCTAATCAAAGACATGGATTTGACCATCTACAACTATTGTATTGGTTCTAGAGAAATTTTGATTTAATTTAAGTCAATATTTGGTTAGATTTAATTAATTTCTTTAGTTAGACCATTAACTCTTTGATTCTAACTTTAGGTCTAACCCAATTAAGATGATTTGATTTGAGCTAACCCATGCCCTCATAGTTTATGTGAATGATATTAAATCTTTTAATTCACAATTCTAGATCTAATCGATTCTATACTTAATTCTGAATTAAGTTCAGTATCAACATGGGTTTAGGTTATAGTTTGAAATAATTTCAACCTTTTATTTTGTAAATAATTTACCATAAATTTTATGTAAAGATTTTTTATTTTGAAATTGGATTGACTCAATCATCATTGAGTCAGCTACACAAGAAGACTGGGTCAACTCAGTTCATAATTGGATCGGCTCAGTAATTGTGCGAACACTTCTCAAAGAGTTTTAGATTTAAAAATTTTTGCATAACATTAAATTAAAATTAATCATAATAATTTTATATCATATTTAAAATTTTTATGATTCAATATTTTATTTTATCATGATTAAAATAATTTTAATCATATAGATTAGATGCCTTATTTTTCATACAACTTTGTATCACATACAATAAACCTAGGATTTCAAGATCTAGGGTTTTACAGAAAAGTAATTTCTTCCTTCTATATTCTTTTTCATGGGATTTAATCACATGGGACCCCTATACATTATAAGAGTACCCCATCGAATGAAAAGAAAGAACCTTTAAATCCTTTTTGCTCCTATGACCGAACGATCTGGTGATCAACCCAATCTAAGTATTTGCTAATCAGACCATCTAATCTAATCACATATCATATATATATTAATTTATAATCTAAATTATATTAAATCTGATTATAATCTTAGATCATATCTAAATTAGATCATAAATATCACATACATAACATAAAATTAGATTTTATCAACAATCAACACAAACTTGGACAATCTTTTCACTATAAGGGGTAAACCCTACAGTAGGACAACCTTATATCAGTTTGTACGATCAACCATTAATTAAATTTAAATCAAAATATCATATATTAGATATAAATAAAATTAAAATTTAGGTTTAATATGCACATAAATTTTGTCATAACGAATCTAGGCTCTGATGCCACCGTTGGGATGCATAGGCGATTTCATACATGTATTTAGAAATTTTTTCGAAAAAATTATAGTAGAAGACAACTAGATTAATCAAATTAATCTAACATATATATAATCTAATCATCAAATCAACCTACTCTAAGATCTATGATATATTATGTTACATATAAAATTTGAAAGATACTAAAGATAAAATCAGCATGCATGCATGTGAGCAATAGATCACATCTACTTCTAATCTGAGTTCAGAACTCCATATCTGATCATGGATCAATGATCTTCACTACTGAGAGATATAGTGGAGAGGATTCTTAATGATTGCTCGCAGCCACACACGCATCCGACCTCTATGAAAAATCCACTCGAAGCCCCGATCTTATCGATCTTCTCAAAAGTGCTGGCTCGCGTGAAGATCTTCTTCTTGGCTGGTCTGGATCTTTTCTTCAAATATTTAAAATTTTTTTAGAGATTAAAAATAGACTTCTAGTGGAGATAAAGAGGTAAAAAAAAGATAAAAAAAAAATAATTTTCTTCTAATTTATTCTCTCTTCCCAAACTCTTAGAACCAAAAATCTGAAATTCAGATTTTTGCGCACACCCTATGAGAGAGAACCCTCCTCTCTATTTTTTACATCATGAATCATGCCCAAATATTTATCATATGAAGATCTCTCTTATGTTATCTTACACAAAAAAAAATCACAAAAGCCCCTTTTATAGCCATGTAAAGAGGTGGGGTGAAGAGTCCTAGTGATCTTGGACTCTTACAGGATTCTACCTCCCTTCATAATTCTACATCCTAAAATATGCTAAAAAATATGGGACATCTCTTTCCATATTTTTTTATAGTAAATTAGTTCTCCAACCAATCCCTCACAAAAAATCTCCTCAAAATGTTGTACATATAAGGAGAAACAAATTTATTGGCATGGAGAGGTTGATCTGGATGAGAACAGATTCTCCTGATAAAGAATATTTTAAAATCTAATTTTAAAACCTTTATTTTATCAAAATTAATTTAAATTTAAATATGAGATAGATAAAGGAAAGGACTCTTTGGTGTAAAAAAATATCACACAAAATAATTTTGTGTGCAGAGATATATGGCATGCAATCTAGGTTGGCGCAAAGAGAAGAGTCCTATTCCAATGAAGACTCCTAATTTCTTTATTTGAATCCAAACCAAATCACATCTGGTTTAGCCCAAATAAAATATATGATATCTAATCTAATTAAATTTATAAATTTTTAATCAAATTTTAATCAAATTAAAAATTGATTGAACCAAAGTTATGATCAAATCAGGGATAATTCTTCCTTAACGATTAGGTCATCTTATAACCTAATCGGATCAAACCTAATTGAATCCAATTCAATTAGATTTTATTTAATCTTCTTTGATTAATCAAATTGAGTTAATTAATAATCTAATTACTAATTAATCTTTATTAATTTACTAATACTCGATAAATAAATTTATTACAACTTTTGCATAAGGTTAATCATCAATCGAATTGACGATTAAGTCTTTGAACGATTCTCAATCGTTGATCAGCCACATAATCAGTCAAAAATTTTTTTTGAGTGTGACCCAATAGGTTCGAACCTAAGTTGGTAGCACAAGAACATCTTTCTGAATTAATCAATGTAACCATCTAGCAATGATAAACCGACGTCCGGATTGATCGAATGAAGGTGAAGCAATATTCAAGAATCTATTGGCATATGGTTACCATATAATTCATCTCTTTGACCCTAATACTCGAGAATGATCTAACATTTAATTATCAATTCTAAATAAGTCATCCACATTATATTTCAATCTTTTTCAAATCAATCACATGGATTACTCGAGCTCAGATTTTGCTAAATTGAAATACACTAATGCATATCTCCTACTAATTCAGAGAGGTCAATCCCATCTTAACTCACGCTCTAACTTGATAAGTACTTGACTATACCCAGAAACTTTTCATCATTGAATTAAAAACTCAGTTAGTTTGGCACCAAAGTATAGTGAGTTGTTTGCAAGTCACCGTAGTGATCTCAGATCGGAGGGATACTTATACCCATACCCTTCGTGAGCTACCTTTGACAGTAGAGTGCTCTACAGTTGGTCACGTTCAATGATGATGTACTCCTACATCTCACATGCATACCATACCAGTATCTCCATACCATTTGGTTACGAGGACAATCAATGCATATGGTACACAATGACCTACACTTGATATCACTATCATCCTAGTAATAGCGTATTGTTTGGTCACAAATCAGTTTAAGGATTACGTGATAAATCCTCCTTTATCGATCAAAGTAGTTCTAAAAATTTCATCACAATATAGAAGTTCGTTAGAAGATGTAATCTTGTGATGAAAAATATCAAATAATTTTTATTATTTATTAATTTATATATATTTATAATTAGTACAATCATCAAATGATTGACTTTAGAACATAATTCTCAACAATCATTATGTGATTGTTCATGATCGTTGAAATCAAATTTTATTGATCGATATAGCTAGAGCTATCAGATCAAGATGGTCTTTTATCATGACATTCTAACAATAATTATTTAGATAATAAATGACAAAGATAGGCTTTTAATTTTAAATTTATATCATATTTAGAGAAAAATATAAAAAAAAATTATATTTTACCTATGTAGCAATGGTTAGTTGAAACTACTGCTATAAGTCTATTACAGTGGTTAGGTAACCACTGCCATAAACGTATGGCTGTGGTTAGTATAACTACTGCCATAATTTTGATATGGTAGCGATTATTTATAACTGTTGTCATAGTTAGGAGCTATGGCAGCGGTTATAAATAATCGCTGCCATTGATTTGAGATATAAAGGTGGTGGTTATACATAACTGCTGTAATAGGTCAAATCTATGGTAGCAATTGATCAATCATTGCTATATATCAAATGTATTACAGTGGTTATGTGTAACTGGTGCTATAGATTTTGACCTATGGCAGCGGTTATGCAATAACGCTACTATATGCAACCTGTGGTAGCGGTTACAAATAACCACTACTATAGGTCAAAACTATAGCAATGATTATGCATAACTGCTGCCATAGATTTTATGGTAGCGATTTTCAAACTGCTGCAACAGTAAATGCTGTCATAGATCCTTTCTATAGTAGTGAATATATCAGCAGAAAAATGAATCTCATCCAGTGGTATATGATAATGTGTTGGTCTGCTTTTATGAACGTGGTATAAAGTTAAGGTATCCCTACTCCAAGCATTCTCATCTACAAAAAAGCTATTCTTACTTATGCTAGTTTTTGATATGTTGAATTTTGAAGGTCATACTGTCCAATGCTAATGTTCCTGAAGAAGGAGAACACAAAATCATTGCATTTATATGGCTTCAATGCAACCTTCTTGTTACAACCCAAATTTGCATCATTGCTTATAGGTCGGCTACAAAGATAGAAGTCAAACTCCATCGGGTAATAAATACCTGTGCCAACCATAGTTCCTAATCAAACCATTATAATATTGCTTTCTACTCCAAGCATACAAAATACCATGTTACTTTTATGAATATGGTACGAAGTTAAGGTATCATGATATACAATTAAATAAATATGATATATAGTTATTTTATTCTGGAACATATTAATTTTTTTTTTTTTTTTTTTTTTTTTTTTTTTTTCTTTAGGCATCACATCATTTTAGTTCATTTTGATTTTCAGCATCTCAATTTTTTTTTTTTTTTTTTTTTTTTTTTTTTTTTTTTATGTCCTTGGCAGATCCAACACAGTCAAGCATTTTGTATTTGTGTCAGTCTCACCAATCAAATTTCATTTTTTTATTTTTAGTTTATTTTTCTTTTTTTATTTTTTTTATATATTGGAGGTCCTATAGGGATCATTTTTTTTTTTTTTTTTTTTTTTTTTTTTTTTTATTGGATGCAAACGGACGTACAGGAGGTCCTCTGCGACCAATGGAGCAGTGAGGAGTACTCCACAGTAGGTTATAGAGGATCTGATAGAATCAAGCCATCCAGTAGGATCGATTAGGCACACAGATGGCTTCGTCAGTACACATGTTGTGGCGACAGACTGGTAAGAAATCTATACTAAATTTTTTTACTATAATTGTAAAACTCTTATATGTATGCTTTATTTAATTTAATTTTATTACTTATTTATTATAGACACAGCAGCTGGGTAATCTACTAGATCACTGTAGTTATGGGAGGCCACACATCAGCCTAGGAGGATTGGTGATTATTTGTTGGGTTTTAATAATGTAGTGGAATATGATTTTCAGAAATTTTTATATGCATTCAACTATTGAAAACAAGTTTAATAATTAAATATGACTATCAGAACAGAAAATTCTAGGAATACCTTGATGATTACAATCAAACAATTCTAGCATCCAAATTAACGAAAGATCAAAAGTCATATACCAAACATGAAGATGAAGATCTGGTAACAGAAGGATCTCCACAAGGCTCCAAAGTAAAAGCCCTCCAATGGTGATCTACATGGGATAGATCAGGGTCCTTTCTAATTTGATGTAGTGATACAACCATCTTTGCAAGTTCACTGTCGATGTCTTTCTTAAGAACAGATTGCACCACTACCTGTATATCTTTGAATCCTCCACTAGGACCATATTAGAGAACTTTTCAAAAGATCTCATCACAAAAATTAGATTTTAGATGTTCAACACTTGAACAATCTGAATTTTAAGACAAACATCACATGCTTTTCAATTTTCTCTTGCTTTCCTTTTCATTTTTCTCTCTCTTTTCTTTGTCTTTTCTTTGAATTTTTTTTTTATTTTTTTCTCTTCATTAGCATGCCTAAACACTAGAGAATTCCATGTTTATTACATAGGAAACATCCCCTTTAAATAAGAAAGAAAGGGGCCTCCAAAGGATGCCAACAATTGGCATCCCATTGATTTCACCGGTGAATTAATTCTCATTAAGGGAGTTGGTTGAGTTTTTAATTAGAAGAAGGATTCTCCTCTATGTAGACCTCCCAAGGCACCATCTGATGCTGCCACCCTTTATGAATTAGCATGGAAAAATATTGAAAATGGAAGGTTGTTAAGAGTTTGATGAGAAATGGACTCTTCCTTTTCTCATCGCACAAAAGTGGGCATCCCAATTTATTTTTGGCATTTGAGTTCCTTCATAGAGAAGGACTCTTCATTCTCTTCTGCACCCATATATCCCAAGGTGACATCTGATGGTGCAAGAAAAAAAGAATGCATGGAAGGATAAGAAAGAAATTAAGAGGAGTAATCCAGAAGGACTCCTCCATCTTAATGCAAAAATAAATGAGATGCCAATTTATTTTGGAGTGTAGTTTGGCGTGGAGGGAGTTGAATTCTCATGGAACACTTCTATAAAAACTAGATAAGCTACATAATAATTTATAGGTTCAAACCTAATCCCATTAGGTCAAGGCATCAAGCTTTTAAGGTTAGCACAAACACCTTTGCACTGAACCAATTAGAAACTTGGGTTAATTCATGTGCAAGCAATTTAAACCCATAGAATTTATAATAAATCTAAATATATTAGATCAAGATCAAATCTCTATTGTGTGTGACCCATTGGATTCTATATCTAGCCATAATGGACTCAAACTCATGACCTAATCCGATTAGGTCAGCCCAAAGATATCAATTAATCAGAATACTTTTTAATTAATTTTTAAATTAAACTCCTTTAATTTTTTTAAGTTTACAAGTTAAGATTGATGTCAGCAACATGTCATGACTACCCAGAAGACATCAAATTTGATGAAAATATCAAAATTATCTTTCCGTGGTGAGTTATCGTATAATTCAATAATTCGATCATATAACATTTCGACGGGTCATGGGCATGGAAACATGTCAAGCCCAAATACCTATCTATATGTATCTCAATTTAATGATGATGACTTAATTAATGAACTATAGAAATTTTTTTACTGTTCATCCCTACTCTAGCCAGAGACTCTTAGAGTCATCATCCTATGAGATCACATAGGATGTTCTCTCCTTCGACAAAGAGTGACCTATTTTTTGTTGACTACTTACAACCTCCATGCACACTTCATCAAATTGAGAATATCCTACACACATCTCAAAATGGCATGCTAGTAAATAAACCAAATTAAGGATCATTATATATAAGGTACCATGGTGATCTCAGGTCAAAAGATCACTTGCACCACTCTCACTAGAGAATCATCTGTTGACATGCTATAAAGTTTATCAGATATTCTCTATGGATCAGTTCAGTGAACTTATTCTCTAATGAGCACCTACATCCTTGTATTAGTATCACCACATAAGTGATTGAGATTAATCACCCTTCCATCGAGTATACATAGGATGTACCAGTCTTATTGGCATCATCGATCTCTGACTCGATGATCCAACGACTGAAAATATTTTAGATTGGGACTATCAAGATTTTAGATCTCACTGACATGATCTCATTATGGCCCTAAAATCATTATCCTAATCTATGGGATTTATCATAATATAAAAATATGATACAGTAAATGATAAAACATAATACCTCACAAAATAAAAATAACCAATGTCATGCAAATGAGCGAGAAAAAAATACAGAAAAGTCCCATTGCATCATCTATATGATTGGCTTGTAAGATACTATTCTTTCAATCTCCCACTTATACTAAAGCAATCGTCCTAGTACCTGATGCCCATGCAATCAAAATGGCGAGCACACTGCTGCTGTGTTAAGGCTTAGTAAACTGATCCATTATATTGTTCTTTATATCAACTCATTTTATGATCTAATCATAAATGAGGTGAAAGTGCCATAGGATGTGCGTGGATTTTTGGTGAGACACACCCAACTCAGTGATAAATGCTTTCATCAAGTGACTTTCCTTAACAATATTTACTAACAGCAATTAACTGAGTCAAACATAATTTATTGTTTGGAACTCTTCCATTTCTCTGCTCCTTTAGTACTTCTCAAGTACTTTGAAAAAATTTTCATATTTTCAAAAGATCCTATAATGGATCTGCCTGAAAAAAATAATTATACATAAGGCATAAACCATATCAGGCTTGGTACATTGAATATATGGTAAGTAAACTTTTTTACATCCATTCATATTGAATCTTTTCAACATAAAATCCATGTACCTAGATTAGGACAAGCCTAGTATCACTTAGATCTATCTCTATAGATATCAAGTATATTGGATGCTACATCCAAGTCTTTTTAAGAAAACTTTTGTGATAAGCATGTCTTTGATCGACTGCAACATCGAGACAATGTTCCCAATATCTTGTATGTTATCTACATACATAATTAAGAAGTTAGTGGGACTCTCAATTATCTTCTTACACACATACGACTTATGTATATTTTCATAAAGTCAAATATTTTAACTATCTCATCAAAAATAGAAGTACCAACTCCTCAATACGTGCTTTAATCTATAAATAGATTTGTCCTCCCACTAGAGACAAACTTTTTAGATGGTGTGTGACTATAGCAAGCAAAAAATATAGATTGACATTCCTGTTAGCAATCAATTGGGTCATACCCATAGGTGCTTCAATCAAAGTCCACACTTGATTGATGTATAGGGAGTCCTTTTAGATTTCATGACTTCAAGCCATCTGTCAGAGTCTCTACTCATGACTATTTCTAAATAGGTCAAGAAACATCATTCACAAAATGTGTGACATATTTTATTCTCAATGACAAATCCATATCTTGAGTGGTGCATTACACACTCTTATTGACCTTCGAGAGGAGGTGTGTATCATAGTAGTGCCTCATCAATAGGCATATCTGGTTAAGGATCAACTTGTAGACACACCATAAATTATAAAAGAATAGTTCATAGGTCTTAAACTTCTCAAGTTCAATTATCCTCCCACTACCCTCTACTTAGATAATTTTTTTTTTCAAAAAGTGGTATACCTACGACAAAACACCTTTTGTCCAGTAAGGTGGTAGAAGTAGTACAATATACTACTCTTAGGATAATCTATAAATTTTTATTAATCTGATCTAGCATAAAACTTATGTACATTAACTCTTTTTACATAAGTTGGGCAACCTACCTCTTGAAGGAAACCAGATCTAGGGTTTCAGGGTTAGATCTTGAAACTTTTTCAAGATCAGATAGCAAAGACTAAAATAAATCAAAATTATTTTATAAAATTAAAAAATCTCTAGATCTAAGATCCTATTATATATTATTAGATAGAATTAAATTAAAAATTAAAATATAAAGAACAAGAACTATATGTTGATCATATCAACATGTTTCTACACTACATCTAATGTATGTAAAATATAACAGATCAGATCTATTACCTTGCAAGTTAGACATTCTAACTTTGCTGATTGGGCTTGAGGATGATGTCCAAGCCGTACATGCATCCGACCTCTATGAGTTGTCCACACGAGCCCAAGAATACGATCAGAAGTCTTGATCCAGGAAATCAGCACAGTATGCTAGTACTACGCTGATCCTTCTTCGATGGTCGATCAGATGCCTCCTTCTTCTTGATTTGGACTCTTTCAAAAATAAAAAGTAGGAGAAGAAGTTTTAGATCTGAGATACTCTTAGAAAACTCAAGAAGGAGGAAGGGAAGAGATGAACTCAGCAGCCCTAGAAGAAGATCCTCTTTTTCTTCTCTTTGCTCTCTCCTAGACATCTTATTTTGTGTCTATTATATCTCTATGCCCCAATCTTATTTCTCTTGATTTTCACATGCCCCAAAGGTTTCTCAAAGCTCTATAATCCATAAAAATTTTATAAAGAAATTTATTTTAAATAGAGAGATATGATAGAGTTTTTGTCTAGGTCAAATACCTAGTCAAGGTATATCCAAACAGGGCAAGATAAGGGGTGCCCAACTCTTGGGCCCCCTCCTTTTTGTATGTGGACTATCAGAAAAGGATGCATATTATATGCCATAAAAGTTACAAAAATATCAAAAAAAATTGGATAAAATCAGTGCCATAAGGAAAGAGTTTTGGTTTTCTAAAACTCTATCTCATAGAATTTGAAATCCAAACTAATTCCTACTTTGACTTGATCCACAATCACTTTCCATATAAAGAGAAAGAGAGAAAATCTTTGGGCATGCATGAAGACTTGGGAGAGAATATTTGTCACACAAAATAAAAGAGAGTGAGCTTGGGATAAAAAGAGTGGGCGTGGGGACTAAGGTGGCATAAGGTGGAATCCTAGTCTTATAGGATTCAATCTATGATTTGTTTCAAATTTGTTTCTCAAACCAAATCAAACCAAAACTAAATCAATCAATTAAAATAGATCTTAACCCAATTAAAAATTTAATTTAATCATGTTAAATTAGATTTAAATCTGATTTAAATTTTTAATCAAATTAAAAATTAGGTTGACCCAAGTCCAAATTAAACTAGGACTAGTTTTTTCTTGCACTTGGCTTATCCAATAAATCAATTGGACTTGATCCAATCAAGCCCAAACTAAATCTAATTAAATTATATTTAATTAAACTTAATCTCAGCCTATTGGTTAATCAAATTAAGCCAATTAGCAATCGAATTGCTAATGATCGTCTTGCAACATTTGCACTAGGTTAAATGTCAATCGTATTGATCGTTTAACCCTAGAACGATTCTTAATCGTTGATCAACCATCCGATCGGATCGTGAACTCTAATGTGTGTGACCTCATAAGTCTAAACCTAAGCTGGTAGCATAGAAATAAATTTTGTACCAATCGAAATGATCATCTAGCAATGGTATTTGACGGTCGGATAGGTCGAATGTGTAGAAAACATCCTTAGAACCCATGCAATATAGTTTTCATATAATTCATCCTCTTGACCAAAATGCTCATAGGATACCTCAAAGTTCAACTATCAACTCTGATCAGGTTGTCCATATTGTATTTCAAAATATCAAATCCATCTGACGGATTATCTTGATCAAGATTTTGCTAAATTAAAATACAGCGACTCATTCTTCTCCAACTCTTGAGTGGTCAATCCATCTTGATCACACTCCGACTTCGTAAGTACTTGACTGTGCTCAGAAGCCTTCCATCACTAATTAGAAATTCAGTTAGTCCAATACCAAAGCACAGTGAGTTGCTTGCAAGTCACTGAGGCGAACTCAGATCTAAGGGACTCTTATACCTATATCCCATCAGAGACATTCTCGACAGTAGAATGCTCTAGAGTTGGTCACGTTTAATGATGATGTACCCTTACATCTCATCTGTATACCATACAAGTATCTCCACACTCTTGGTTAAGAGAACAACCAACCATATGGCCTACAGTGATCTATGCTTGATAGAAGCTGTCGTCCTTATTAACAGCCTATCATTTGATCGTGAACAGTTTTAAGGACTAATCGATAAATCTTTTCTTTATCAAACATAAATAGTCCTAAGGACTTCATCACAACAACGGAGTTTATTAGAAGATAAAAATTTATGATGAAAATGTCAAAAATATATTTTATTTATTAAAAATAATTACAATACAAGATTGCTCAACCATCAAGAAGCGATGATTGACTTTTGGGACAATTTCCAACAACTCTCACTTGTCCTAAAGCCACTCAGCATAGTATCTAATACCCATCTTCGACTTGTGATTATCGAACTCTTATCACAGGGCTTTAGTAAAGGGGTCAGTCAGGTTCTCCTTTCCATCGATCTTCTGAAGGTCGACGTCACCTGATCCACGATCTCCTGGATTAGGTGGAAGCAGTGAAAAATGTGCTTCATCCACTGGTGTGCTTTGGGTTCCTTCCCTGAGCTATGGCACAGTGCTGTCGCAGTAGAGCAGGACGGACCATCAAGGGAGGGTACTACTCTGAGCTCGATGATGAATTTTCTCAGCCACACAGCTTCTTTCGCGGCATCCGATACTGCGACGTACTCTGCCTCACAAATAGAGTCTACCACAGTATGCTGCTTGATTGAAAGCTGGAGTCTGTGAACCCCACAAGTTTCAGATCTGACTCGCCATAAACCAACCATTGGTCCTTAGTATTTCTCAAATACTTAAGGATGGCTTTAACCACTTTTCAGTGATTTTTTCTAGGATCAGATTGGTATCTACTCACTACTCCTAGTGAGTATGCTACATCTGATCTTGTACATGTCATGGCGTACATGATAGATCTCACGATCGAAGCATATGGGACTCTACTCATACGCTCTCTCTCTCTTCAGGAGTTATCGGATAATCTTTCTTAGAGAGAGAAATTTCATGGCCTATCGATAGATAGCCCTTCTTAGAATTTTTCATGCTAAACCTCTTCATCACAGTGTCTATGTACGTGGACTGGGATAACCCAAGCATCTTTTTAGATCTATCCCTATAGATCTTCATCCCTAGGATGTAGGATGCTTCACCTAAGTCCTTCATAGAGAACTGTGATGACAACCAAACTTTTATTTCCTGTAGTACGAGAATATCATTCTCGATTAAGAGAATGTCATCCACATACAAGACAAGAAATACCACAACTGGATCATTTGCCCATTTATAAATGCATGGCTCTTCTCCGTTCTTAACGAAGCCATACATTTTGATCACCTTATCAAAATGCATATTCCAACTCCAAGAAGCTTGCTTTAATCCATAAATGGATCTCTGAAGCTTGCACACCTTGGATTCATCTGTGGATGTAAACCCCTCAGGTTGTATCATATACACCTCTTCAGTCAGCTCTCTATTCAGGAAAGCTGTCTTTAATCCATTTAGATCTTCATAATCCAGATGGACAGCTATTGCAAGCA